>NW_025937103.1:0-23919 GCF_000764305.2 Hyalella azteca
AAATTTTGATCATATTGTATCATATAATAACCTGTTCCGCATTGTTTCTCCAACAGTCGGCGCTGAGCCCCAACCAGGCATTCAAACGCCCATTGCCGCCCTCCGAAGCGTCTCCTTTCGTGGAGACCAAGCGTCCCAAAACGTACGTCGGAACTCCACGCCTGGCAGAGACTTTTACTCTGCCGTGCCTGAAGCCTCTACCCATGTCCGCCTTTAATGCCTCCCCCTCACAAGAGACCGCAACTCGCACTGATGGCTCCTCGTCGCCACCGTCCCTTGAGTGCCAGCAGTCGGACGCGTCTCCGGAGCTGCCCGTTAGCAGGACAGCCGCCCCGGAGAAAAGCCGCCTCATCCCGCGCTCTGAGTCGTCCTATAGTTTGGTGACTCGTCAGTCTTCTGTTCCTGTTACCTCATCCGACAGCATCGATGCAAGTATTGTTCGCGAGACTCCACTCTGCAAGACGCTCAGCGAGAGCCATTTATCTATTATGAAAGCCCTCAACAAGTGCCATAATCGCGAAGAAGAACTCACCGGAGATTTTTGTCGCAGCCTGTCATTACCCGTCATTTCTTGTGGTCGGAATCCCGATATAAAGTCAATTACCCCCGAAACTGTCGCTCAACTCATTCATGGTGAATACAGTCACTTGATTGAATCGTATCAAATTTTAGACTGTCGTTACCCATACGAGTTTGAAGGCGGCCATATTAAAGGTGCTGAAAGTTGGCACAACCCGCAGTTTGTGGTGGACTACATTGACAAGGCAGAACGAGTCATGCCGCCCACCCCCACAGATCCTAACAAGCGCCACATCCTTATCTTCCACTGCGAGTTCAGTGCAGAGCGCGGACCTAAGGCCCAGCGATTGCTACGTGAGCGCGACCGCACTGTTAATAAAGACCGCTACCCAGCTCTGCATTTTCCCGAAACGTATCTCTTGGAAGGCGGCTACAAGGCCTTCTTCGAGCTTTACCCCAGCCTTTGCGTGCCGCAAAAATATACAAAGATGCTCGATACCAACCATGCCGAGGACCTCAAGCTTTGCAGAGCTCGAAGCAAGAGCTGGGCTGTGGAAAATAAACACGGCAAGGGCAGATCCGGTCTTTGGTCCAAGCGCTTCAACCGAGATACATAATTTTCTGATGGAATCAGTGATCCTGTGATGAATTTTGTGCTCAATTTTATACTATGCTACCGAGTGAAAAATGAAAGAATTTCCCGCATTGTATGCCAATTTTTCCCCACGATAAGTGAGAAAGAAGTGCTATTTTACTGGATATATTTTATATGAGGAATTATGTGACGTGTAGATGCATCTAGTTTTTAACTTGCAAAAGAAATTTCGGAGCGCTTTAAGGCTATTGAGGTAAATTCACGCCAAAATTCATGGAATTGGTTTGCATGTTGTCGGAGTGACTGACTGTAATCTACTATAGTCATGTGTCAAGAATTTAAATAAAATTCAAAAGTGTTGGTTAGGTTCAGCTCTCTCAGATGCACACTTCTTACTTGTGTCTTACGTATCACTTTAATCTAAATTATTTGTAAATAATTGCTGATTATTGAATTGCTGAATGCGATTCGGGCATGCATCTTCAGCGACATTATTTGAGCAGTATACTAGGTATAAATATTCTTCCTTTCCCTTTATCTCGAATTTACGTCGCATTGTATCTTCATAGTTTAGTTAACTTCACACATGTCCTGTCAATTCAATTCCACTTGATTATACGCTAAGCGATGTGATGAAAATAACCCACATAAGGTTCATATTCTGCTATTGAATTACATTGACAAAAAAAAGTTCGTTGAGAAAATCTGGTCACAACAATTTTCGCTGAGTTGAACAACGTAACAAAACTTATATCGTCGACTTACTTACTCTCTTCGTTTCCCTTTCTTTTCTTTCGTCGTTATTGATTTGTTCGTCTTGTAGTTCTACGAAGGTTTCATTGTACATATAAGCTTATGAAAACGCTTCTCTCGCTTAGTTATTATTATTCTGTTCTCATTTGTTTAATTTTATCTTGTTTTACTTGATGTTTTGTTCATAGTCAGTGCAATAGTTGACATCTGTTAGGGTATAGGGCATTCGTACCTCCTTGCTCTGCGTGCATCCATACCAAACCTTCAATGTGTTCATTTGCCTTTCTTTCCTCTTTCTCCTTTTTTTGGATCTGGACCTAGCCATGGCTGGACTCTTCCCCTAATTCCATTAAATATCTGTACCTTTTCTTTACCTTGCAAGCGAGGTACTAGTTCAAATCAATGCATTTGTGCTTTTGCCTGCTTAGATTCTGCTGATATGTTCTCACTCACTGTTAAAAATTCATTTTCTTCATCTGCGAGCTGTACTAACTTCATAAACAAACAATATATGCATTTTGGCCCTCCGCTTTGACTTGCTTAATTTTTTTCGTCGTCCTGTCCTTTTTTATTACATTAGTTTTGAGATCTACGATTTAGTGTTTTAGTTTAGACTAACCGTATTTTTAGCCAACACTAAGTGCTTGGTGATTCATCATGTCGTTCAAGGCAATTTAGTTGCCCGTCGAAACTTGTTTTTCTTATTGAATTAATTTTCTTGTTACTCTTGCTAGCGTTGGACTGCGCTCACAACGGTACATGTGCACTGGTACCTACTCATGTCGTCCAAGTATATACGAACAACTTCTGAACAAATTCTGTTACGAGTTCGACTCCAGTGACCCTATTGTAAACAATTGCTACGACAAGAATTGAATTCCTTACAACCTCGTTCAATATTCAATTTAATATTAGCTTTGACCCTATTGGCAATTGTAACGGAACTTAAAGAAATGCCGTTGCAAGTTCAAGTTCAGCGAAAACAATTTGTTAACAAGTGCTTTGACAAAAAATTCAGTTGCTAACAACCTTGTTAACGAATAAATTTTATATCAGGTTTTATATCAATTGTTAATCATAAGGAAGTGGATGTTGTGCGTATTAATGCTAAGGTTGTTGGAGCGCTTGCAAGCTGTTCTCTACTGAGCATGCAAATACGATTCTCTCACGCCATATCCATGTCGACTAATGTCATTTCCTCTGCTTCTGTAGCTTCTCGTGTCTATATTTTTATTAGTGACTGACATCTTCTAATTCTATCTCATTGACCTGAAATGTTTCGAGTATGAATAGCCTTAAATATCGAGTATATCAGTAAACTCTAATCACAGCTTTGCTCTCATGAGACGCGAATGTAAGGTTTAAAATTTTGAATGTCTCATATTCTGAATTGTCCACGAAATGCTTCAGAAACAAACGTAGTATAATCGTATATTTAAGATTTGATTGATGAGTGTGTTTTTCTCTTAAGCTTCAGGTACTGAGTATTATGATTAATCTATTATCTATCTATGGCTTCTCTATCGGAACTTTTCGCAAGAAATTTAGTGAATTAAATGGACTTCTGTATTGGATAACTGCCCCAAATTGCGGAGACCTTAATTGCTAATTTCGTTCTAAAAAACCGCGTACAGTAATCGGAAACTCGATCTCCTTTGTTGGCTTTCATTGTATGTTGTACTTAGGTAAACGTCTGCTAACCGTGTGCGCTTTTTCCATGCGTTCTAAAATTCATCAGATGTGTAGATCGCACCTAAGAATCAAGGCATAAATGCTGAATTGCTCGTTTGAGTTTGCTAAGCTGTTACAAGTTACCGATGACTTTCGTTGACATGTTTTCCCGCTCTAAAATACTATCGTAGACCTCCTGTTCAATTAACATCTAGAAGAAATTGCAAACGACTCGGGTGCGATCTTTAAGAGACTTCGTGATAAAGTAACCTTGATTCTGTCCTAATGCCAGGCCATCACACATGCCAGGCCTGTTTGTTGTAGTTGAAGTCGTTATGGTTTGCTTCGCGTAGACTTTAAATCCTAATTTTTTTTGTTGCGATTGACTGGACTACGTAAACTAGCACAGGCTTATTTCAGGCAAGCTCGTTACCACGACCGCAGCTTGAGGATATCGAGGATAGCTACCATAGGAGCGCTGGTGCATACCTTCCATATGCTTAACGACTACAATTCTATTTATCAATGTGTCAATTTAATTACTTGCCTTTATATTCTCATTGGGCGTGTTTCTATTAATCTTGTGTCATTAATATCGAATATTACTTGCTTGACGTAAATAATGAGCGTTTAAATGAACTGGGTTGGTTTATCATAGACGAGACCTGCGTAATTACTCACTTGACTCGCCTTCTTGTGTCTGAGTATAATTGTCAGCGTTAATTTGTCCAGCATGTGTTTTATTATTTGTTTTGCGGTGCTTTGTGATCACTTGGTGTTATTTATGTTCAAATATATGCTGAGTTCAAAGAATGAGAAGCCTTGCAACAACTGTGATCTACTTTAAGTTTAAGCACTTATTTATGGAAAAAATGCACTAATGTGCTCGCCATGTCTGTCTGTCTGTCTGTCTGTCTGTCTGTCCGTCCGTGACCTCAAGTTTTCGTCGACGAGAAAATGCGCTCGCTGTCACTCACTGCAGTGAGTACTGAGTTATATTTTTTGAGTACGTAATACTATCACGAATGCAGGTCAATATGTCTTCATGAGTCAAACCTGTCTCCCGCAATTACAAGTGCGGTAGTGATGCATACTTACTTTTCTTGTGGGCTTCGTAGTAAAAATGCATCAGCTACATTATTATTCATCAACAAATAACTTTTTATTCTGATTCAGTTATTACATGATACAGTACGACCAGCAAAGTTTCGATGATCGTACACTGAGTTACCTCAATGTTGATCAATTCTTCTAAGTCGATGAATCACGCGTTCGCTAGACTCATTTTGGTGTGAATGGTTTTCTTTGTTTTTCGATGTTCCATAACCTTTTCCGTATACACAGACGAAGCTCATATACGCATATTCTTTGTTACGGTTCAACATTGCTTCTCGTCCTACTTTTCGTGGAACGTTTAAAAAAATGGATTTGTAACCGAACGCTCGAAACTTATGAATTGTGACAGTTATATGTTCTTGCCGCCACCTACGATATTTATTATGCGTGTAAATGGATTAGCTAGGATGGCTAGTTGACGTTTTACTGATAAACTATCACTATCTCTAATTTGATTCAAATATATTTCCTGCTTATAAAACAGAGTCGGAGAAAGAAATTTGCTCTTAGCGAATTTCCACAGAAAATATCGACTTTGTTTTTCCCAGAAAGTGTGGATAATGGGTTCCAAAGTGTGGGTTTACGAGACACTTGCTACTGCGGCAACAGGTGCCTGAAGTGAAGAAGTCCGTGGCCGTTGAGACTGGCAGGCTTCAGGGGAAAAATAAAACCTCAAGGTCGCGCTTAGCCTTTCTCTGCCAGCCGAACAACACGCCTGCCTTCACGCTCAGCCCAGCACCTGCCTTCACGCTCAGCCCAGCACCTGCCTTCACGCTCAGCCCAGCGCCTGCCTTCACGCTCAGCCCAGCGCCTGCCTTCACGCTCAGCCCAGCGCCTGCCTTCACGCTCAGCTCAGCGCCTGCCTTCGCGATCAGGTTGTATTGGATACAACGATTCACTGACATAAAATCAACTACAAACGTTCTTTAGAATATGTAATAACTGCAGTGTTCTTAACTAGTATTTTTCTTACTCGTTTGCCTCCCACTTTCATTGAAAGGAATAAAATTTCACGGTTACATGATAACCGCAGCTCAAAAAGTATGTGTAAATTATCGTTTTGCAAACTATTTTGCGTAAAATTAATTGCACGTTTGAACGACGGATGAATATACTGACATTATTTATATTTTAATGATCATAATCGACGGTGATCTTAACCACTCACGGTCACTGCAAGCGAAGAAAATCTTCAGTTGTTGTTGTAATTGCCCATCCTGGTAGTGGCGACTAGGTAAGGGAGGGGGTGATAGGTCAGTTTTTCCGGGCACTTGGTGCCACTGGTAGTTCTACGACCAGCACTGGCTCGCTGACCCGCTAGAACCATTTTATCGCATTACACAACACCCCGGACAAGCCAGGTACTCATTTATCAACCAAACTTGAATGAATGGCTGAGTTAGTTTAGTCCAACATTTTGTTTGAAAGAATTCATAACTCCTTCAGAGTTATTAGACATAAATGGTGCTAAATTAAGGCATTTTTAATATCACAATTTTTGGCTGAGCAAAAACGAAACTAGTAACAGTATAAAAATTGTACACACTTAAAAAAGTAAACCACACTCTACCTTTCTAACATGAAGGAACCCAAACTCCACCCTCCCAAACACGAAGAACTCACTCTTCACCCACTTTATTTGAAAGAACCCAACCAACTCAACACCCCCTGCAAGCCACCCCCCCCCACCTCCCTTCCCCCGGCTAGTTCATGCCTGACGCAACACGTTCCATGTTGCGTTTACATTACAAATTCCCTTATTGCTTTTCATTAAAAAATATCTGTGTAGACAAACCAGAGCGCAATATCAACCATGAGTAAACANCCCCTGCAAGCCACCCCCCCCCACCTCCCTTCCCCCGGCTAGTTCATGCCTGACGCAACACGTTCCATGTTGCGTTTACATTACAAATTCCCTTATTGCTTTTCATTAAAAAATATCTGTGTAGACAAACCAGAGCGCAATATCAACCATGAGTAAACAACGTTTGACTGGCAAGGCTTACTTAATAAGCGGGAGGTGGTTTTCAAAAAAATTAGGTTCATCTAAGATTGACAAGGCGATTAAAATTTCTTTGGCGTGTGTACTTAATAGTTTGCTTTAAATTCCAAACAGAATTTTAATGAGACGATACCCACAGAAAATGAGATATATGGAATCAACTACGTGCAATGAATAAATAAATATAAATGCTGCTAGAACTTTTAAAGTCACTGTAAGCAAAAAGAATTTGCTACCATGAGCGAGTGGATTAAATGCGTGTGGTTTTTACGTGAGTTATTGCTAGACAGGCTTGCTATAGAAACATGATATAATATGACACAATCTATCTGATTTTCTAAAGTTATACTTACTTCATTAAATAGCACTATTGGTGTTCTAATGCTTATTTTGAAATTTAAAAGCTTTTATTTTCTTCGCCTGAGCGGAAGAAACAAAGAGTGAGATATCGATGGCTAAAAAAGGTAACTTGAGCTGATGGAAGCGAAGACGCGGCTGAGAGAGAAAGAGAGAGGAGAGGGGGTGGGGTGGGGGTGATAAGACGGGTAGGGTGGGAGGGGTGTGGGTTTAAATGCCCGCGTCTCGCTCATGCGTCGAAGGCGGGCAGAAATTAAAGGTACAGCGTCTCGAGAAGTTTCCTGCCTGCCCTACTGGGCTTCTTTGTTTGCTTGTTGTTGCTGCGCTGCCAAGGATTGTGTCGTCCAAAGGCGCCGTCCTGAAATGGAAGAAAGGAGAGGACGCTTGCTCAATGAAATGATGGCTCGTCGATAAATTGCTTTTATTTCCTTTTCTCGTGTGTTTATGAGCTGTATGAATCATTTGGAGGGGTGATGGAGGGCTGAAACAAATTGTTGACGAGCTAACTGAGCTAACTGATTTTATCATAAGGGAAATAATGACAAATGTAACGGCTACTGACTATGTTTCGGTGTTTCATACTGTTACAGATTTTATCTAAATTACCAAAATTTAACTCGAAATCTATTGCTTAAATTCTAATAATTTCGAATATTTGAAGCTTACCTGTGATGTTATCGATAGTAAAAAATATGATTACTTTGTCACTTTCCCAAGAAATTATATAATGCATGCTACGAAATAAATAAAATTTAATGTACTTGTGAATGCACTCTTCGACTGCAACAAAAATATCAAGTTACCATAATTACTAACCATGAATNAGGAGTGAGGGGATGAGATGGTGGTCGGGGTGGTGAAGTGAGGGGATGAGATGGTGGTCGGGGTGGTGAAGTGAGGGGATGAGATGGTGGTCAAGTTGGTGAAATGAAGGGTTGTTGAGGTGATGATGAAGGAGACGGTGGTTATGGTGAATTGGGGAGCGTCGGTGGTGGTGAAGTGAGAAGACAGGGCGGTGGTGAAGTGAATTGTCTTTGGTGGTGGTTGAAAAGGGGGACTGTGTTGGTGAAATGGAAAGCTACGGTAGCGATGGTGAAGGGGAGTGATTGGTGGAGCAAATGCAACCTGAGTCGTTGTGGAAATTTTGACGAATAAATTTGGTGATCATGGATAAATTTATTCGAATAAGGTTGACTTGTACATATGTAGTTGGTTGAAAGTTGTCTTGGGTAATTTAACTAAGGTATGTATAGTCTTGAACTAATGAATAATCTGTGCAGAATATTGCCAGGTTTTATGACTGATAATAATACATAATAAAAGTGGGTTGATTCGGCTTTTGATGGGGTAATTTCCATAAAGTGCATTGCTTTGACTGAGGATATGTTAATGAAGAGTTTAAATTTGCTTAAAATGTCTTAATGCGTTTTCGGTTTCGAATATGGTTTAGGATAAAGTATAATTGAGGCTGGGGTTAATGCAAATTAGAACACAATTTGGAACGACTAGTGCAAATTCGGGACTCTTCTTCTAACCTGTTAATGAAGACTAAACATATCGGCACAAATAGAGCTTAATTGATCAATTAATGTTGTGTAGGTTTGGCGCTGCTAAGGCAGATCAGTCGCTTTTCATTGTTTTCTTGTACTCGGCTATAAAAAAATTCATAACTATTTTAGCGCATGAAATAGGTTCTATAGAGAATAGTTTATTCGATTTATCTTTTTTTACATTGATGCATTTACATGGGTTACTCGGGTATCGAATGCGGTTAGCCGTAGTGCAGGATGACGAAATAAAATTTTTTATTCTATGCTTACTTGAGAATTAAAAAATTTAAGTTTAATTAAGAGTCAAGTTTGAATAAATGTCGCTCTGCATGAAAAATTTATTAAGATACGAAAAAACGTGTAAACAGGATTTGCATGAGAAACAATTGAAAGATTCCAACAACGACGTGATTTTAGAAGCGTTATCGAACAGTTAAAAATGTAAAATGCATTATGGTAAACTAAATAAAAATACCTAATTCATTTTGACTAACAAACACAAGCAAATATTTGACTATACCATTGCCCAACTATCAAATTGTTTACAGAATGAAGTTAGTTGACAATGTACCTTCTCACTGCATAGTTGACAACTATGCTTCGCACCGCTGCATTGGTGCAGCAGTTTCCTGTGGTGCATCCTGAAGGATCCGGGCGCAGCTGCCGCGCAGGAAGACAAAGTCTTGAAGACGCCTCAGAAGCGCCACCGACACAGACCATCTGGACGCGACTTCAGTGCGAAATTTTTTACCCGCGACGCACTTCGAGAAAAGCGAAAATTTTGACTTACGCTCCCAAGGTTGCATCTTCGTATTGATATGAGCGGCTTAGGTGCCTTTATTTTGTTTTCATTCTATAGTTTTTACTAAGAGTTTTATAGTTACGAAAAACGTTTTAAAGGTATAGAAATTCTCATGGACTGAATCTAACGTCAAACGAAAGAAAATAGAATTCCGATCTGCTAATTTGAAATCAATTCCACACTCGATATCGAGTTACTCTTTAGATTTTCGTAACTTTTATCCCAATAGGTATGAGCTCGTGACATTCATGGGACAAAAATTTTGTTACATATTATGGGGAGAATAAAGTTCAATGGTGAATAAATGTGAAGCAGAGAATACAGTAAAGCCAAGTTTTACGTGAGGCGTCAAGTTGACTGCAGTGAAACAAAGTTTGACGTGAGGCGTCTGTTTATACTTACCAACAAGTTGACTGCAGTGGAACAAAGTTTGACGTGAAGCGTCAAGTTGACTGTAGTGGAACAAAGTTTGATGTGAGGCGTCAAGTTGACTGCAGTGGAACAAAGTTTGACGTGAGGCATCAAGTTGACTGCAGTGGAACAAAGTTTGACGCGAGGCGTCAAGTTGACCGCAGTGGAACAAAGTTTGACGTGAGGCGTCAGTTTATGCTTACCAAATTGAACTAGTGGAACAAAGTTTGACGTGAGGCGTCAGTTTATGCTTACCAAATTGAACTTAAATTACATCAATTCTTACTGATTAATCATCTATACGCTTGAGACTTTTTAATTTATACTGCAGAAAAGGCTATACGTTTGATCGTACTGCTATTTCTGATCAAGCAACTATATTGGCAGCTTGCTAGAGTTTAGGGCCTAATGAGCATAAAATTTGAACTGGTGGTTTGAGCAAGCATTTAAAAAGGAATGAAGCGCGTGTTAAATGTCATGTTAGTGACCAGTGTCAAGTTCAGGGGTGACTTGACCTAACAGCTCGGGTGCGATGTGTGACCTGAGTGCATCGCACTCACGGTGTCACGTGGCGCATATTGCCTTACACGGCATTCCGCGCAGCGGGTTAAATGGCGCGGCTTAGTCAGTATTTTAAAGTCAGACTTTTCACAAAATTTGAGGAAATGTTCAGCACACAGAAAGTGTTGAGTGTCGATGTCTTTTTCCCAGGACAATACATGTGTCAAAAGTCTTTCGCATAGGATTGATCCAAAAACGCTGAAGTTAAACCTGTTAAGGTGCGACTGCTACGTTCCGTACAGTTATTACTGGTTGAAATGACGTTCGGAGATATTTTTATTCACTACTTGAACGAAATTTTTAAGAAGCGAATTCTTAATATTGCAATTAGTAAATTTTCTTTCTCATTTGTTTTTCAGTGTTGAAGATATATACCGACTTTTTGTATTCTTACTGAGCAATAGCTACTGATACGAACTAATATTTAGTCCAAAATTCTATCCCCATGTAAAAATGCTACTCTGCGTTTTGCAATTAATTAAATTTGAACAAAGATTTCAAAGTTATGGCGTCATTCACTGAAAACTTCACGAGAGCGGGCACATAATTTAATAGATTAAACCAACATTAATTTTCAACGGGCATGTTTAACCAAATCAATATTAGAGATGAAAATTCCTCCTTAGTTTAATTTGGTGGAGCTTCAATCATATGCGAGCATTGATGCATTTCGCAGAATTTCATTTGTGTTTAGACAAGAAATAACATTTATACGCTAAATTGCTGTGAATATTTTTATGCATTTTTGTTAATAAGCTTGGCCGATAAAAGCCAAAAAATGAAACTTGATAAATAAGCTGATTCAACGGATCTGATATTTTCCTATTTACTCTCTATATTCTCCACAATATTGTCAGATTAAACTTGTACTAGAATTTATTGAGAGGTTATATAACGTTTAACATCGGCTGATATAATTTCTTTCGACTTCGTGCGCTCAAAATTCGTGCGCAAAAAGAATACGTGGCCCGAAAGATAAAATTGAAGTCGTCATTTGTTGTAGCACGGCAGGCGAGGCTGGTAATTACATGTTGCGTTGACACGTAACGGTCGAACACTCGCTCTACCTCACTTGAGAACCACTTGTTCTCAGCAGACTCTCTTTTCTCTAGCTTATTTCAGGCTGGAACTTGGGTAAAGGTCGCTGAAATATACACTGATTTTTCTAGCAGTAAATAGCTTTATATGACGGCAGATTTTTTAAAGAACGCATTGCCTCACCTTCACGAGTTCAATATTTTCAAAAGTAAATTTACCACTGTGTTCAAATTGCTAAACTTTTGGTAAAACTGAGAAAAAGCAGAAATTTGACTTAGGTGAAAAATTGTGATTATGAGGTGATCGAAATACTATGTATATGGTATAAATTATACAGTTCTCTTATGTCGCGCTGTATGATGACGCAATTTTATCTAATGTTTGTTCTCTACGCTCTAGAGAATTTACGCTCTATTTTCGAACACTTGCAGAACTGGATCCTCATATAAGGCAAATACATCATATGAAAAATTCCGGCCACGCCGGTGTGTCAGCTTCGAACTTCTGAGTGAAATTCGAATTAGCAAGTTTTCTTTAGATTTGTGAGTCGGTTTCGAATGTTGTATGAGGATGAACATAAAAACCTGCGACGAGTTCTGGAGAAGCAATGGATTTACGATAGAGAAAAATATAACTCAGTACTCACGGCAGTGAGTGACAGAGCGCATTTTCTCGTGCATAAATCAGTTTTCATTGCGATTGGTACAGTGCATTAATTAGAGCTAGGATGTTGTATCTTTGACACAGGCATGCCCGCTTCTTAAAATCGACGTAAACGTGACAGTCACGGACGGACAGACAGACAGACAGACAGACATGCAGACTGACAGGCGGATATGGCGAGCACAATAGTGCATTTTTTCTATAAAGAGAAAATGCGCTAAAAATGGTTTGGGAATAAATCTACGGGAAGTTTACACAACAGTTAAGCAGTGTATTGCATATATATGGTTGATATTAGAACTTGACAAAAATAACTTGAACAATTTTCTCCCTAATTCTTCTGGAAATAAGTGTTGCACATTAATGTTTACATTTATTGATAAGTGAGTGATTATATCATTGTCATTCATCCTTTTTCAGACACTAATTCTGGGACACTCGTTTTGGCCAGCACAAGTCCGAGCAAGAACTGCATGTAGATTTTAAATGGAAACCACGATAAATCCAGCATGCGATCTCGCCATTGCTCGAAATATGTGACCCTAAATAAATAATCTGTTCATTGATATGATTTATCTCAAAATAGTGGTTTAGAGTTGCTTCCACGATCCAAATCGAACTTTCTGCCGAACGTAATATATTTGAATGAAATAAACTTACAGGATTTTTTTTGACACTGAATTTTCTTTCGCCTCAGTGCCGCCATACTGTACAAGTTGCCAGTGACAGTGACTTTTTCCTTATATGAATCCCTCATATAAATTATTTATCTTGCACTAATACACTGAAAATTTGTTAAAAAATAAATGTTCGTTATGGATCTCATTTTTTATATAAGTATGTTGAACCACGAAAACATTAATTGCAAATATTGTTAAGTCTTGCTAGGCATCATTACTGATATCGCGGCATTGAGACATCTATGATATTTCAGTTAAGACTGACTCATCCATAAAACAATGACTAAACGGGAGATTAGCTGTCCAAACTTAAAAGGATTAAAAGGACTCTCAAAACCCGGATTAGTTTGGGCGCAGATTACTGGCAAGGATTAAGCGAGGAAACGTCCATGCTAATGAACAGGCTCGTTGACAGGTTTTTAGCCCATATTCTCGTTCTCAATAAAAATTTTCGCTCTATAAACTGAATAATTATGATTATCTTGTGAGTTATAGGAAAATCGAAGATTTTTTGGAATTTTGAATTTATCGACATGTTAAATTTTGAGCTTCTATGCGATAGGCTTTGGATGTTTTCTTACCGTGCCTAAGAGCTAAAAAATATGAAGTTTATTGATGTCTTTTTAAGTCCAACTGTTATATTACTGTAATTTTATTATTTGTGTTCTTAAAAATTGGATTTTCAGATAAATAATGACGTTATTTTCAAAACCATAACAATTGTTTCACTTTTTGCAAATGTTGTTAATTTCTAGACTATATGAATTTTGCAAAGATACTTTCTATCGCATAGGAAGTTTGATAAAAAAGAATAACTCATAATAACATTTGTTCAGATTTACTCTCAAGGAAATTATACTCAATGTATCCTGACTTGAGTAAACACACCGATAATGTTCACGTTCCTCTAAGCAACACAAGTACGCGCGCTACAAGCGTTGCTGCTCGGCCGAGACGCTGGCCGCAGCGTCCGCAGTCACCGCACCACCAAACCACGCGCACGCTTGAGTCGTCCTCGCCTACGCCAGATAATAATGAAAATAGCTTCGTTAACAACTTAAGCCTGCGCTTGTTGAGTTAATTAGGTGAGAGCACGCGACGATGCTTCACAGTTTACCTTGGAACCTAAATTTAAAAACCTTTGGGATATGCGACAATTTTTTCCTAGGTGGTTTGTGGAAGAGTTTGGCCTGTAAATGGCGACCTGGGAACCGCAATGCTTGAGTCAAGCTCTCAGATTTTGATGAATTTACACACAAGAATTTGGACAATAACTATGATCATAGCGAGGTTTAACTGTTAATATATTCTATTTTTTTGGAACCTGGTAAGCGGAACAAACTCTGTCGCGTGTCGGGAGAATGCATTAATATCAAGTGTTGTTAATCTGCTTCATTACCTTAGTAAAGTTTTCAACAATATCTTGTTCTAAGAAGAAATAAGTTACAAATTTCTCAAGCCCAAAAAGGTAGCTACTCTAACATATACTATCATTGGTTAGATTTAATTAAATCATCAGCCGAAAAAGATGCCCCGGCATATCGTGGTCCTTCACTTTTGTCAAAGATCGACAAGAATGTTCGCGCATTGACGGTCTAGGCATAAGTCGTGTTGTCGGTTATTCCGTGAAACCAATAAAGACCTTAAGAAATGACGCGTCCAAGATACGAGGCTTGTTTAAAGCTCTCGCCGTTGAAGTCCAAACAAAGGCAGCAAGAAATAGCAAAGCCCAGCGAACGTTAATGAGTTAAAGGTACAGGGGGACCCGTGCGTTCCTTTAATGGTCGCATAACCGCACTACGCCACATAATGGGTAACACAGAAATATTACTTCAAATGAGAGGAAAAACGCCTCATGTACTTTATGAAACATTAGTTTTAGTGTGACATATAAAAAAGAACTTACAAATAAGTTATTTGTTAACGAATTAAAAAAAAGTAAAGAAGGAAACCAATTTATATCAGGTCTTAAACTTTCATTGGCCTATTTTTGTCACGTTCGTTATAAATTTTTCTAAAACTCGCTTGCATGTGGTTACAAAATTGACCTTTGCAGTTTAATTGTTTTCGCTGTTTTCTCAAACATTCAGGCATTAATGATGAAAAATTCTCTAACAGATGCTTATGTGCTGGAACAGCTGTACGCGGAAGGTATTTGATTAGAAAACATGACAAATTCCACGCCAATTTAATCATAAAGCTTATATTGTGCACAGTTCATAACTCATGTCCATAACTGCCGAGTCGAGCATCACTTACAAATTGCCTAGGTTTGATACCGGCTTTTATCCCCTTTGTAAGTTGCCTTCATATTTCAACTTTCCCCTTGCACTGAATGACAAAAATATCTGGCAAGTCATACCAGATAACTAGAGTCCCGGGCAGCTAGCGTTAGATGTGGCGCCTCTGTTTCATGGTTTCAAATCAACTTTTTGGGGGAATTTTAACTGTACTTTCCCATGTATGACGTGCACAGTTGAGATTTTAATTCAGTATTTTTATATTAACAGATGAAATTTATGAAGTGTGTGTAAATTTTTCAAGCTTCTAATGACGGTGTTGGTAAAATTAGGCTTGCGAATGATGATAAACTGCGGGCGGTCGGCCGTGATGCCGCTTATGCTGGAAGGCACGATACACCGTAAGCAAGCGTTAACCGGCTGAGATTTCTATCAAAGGTCATGCGTTTCATCGATATGTAGATTGAAATGAAAATTGTCTTAGTTGCGAAGGTGATCCTTTAGAATCATAGTTAGCTAGCAGGTTAGCTTGGCTCGACAATTTCTGCAATTTTAAAATCTCATATCTAAGAGTAAAACTAATGAATGCTAACAAAATGTAAAAGAGGTAATTTTATTCGTGTGATTACGTTGAATGAATGTTTCGTGTGTATTGGCCCAAGAAAGTACAAATAAATGGTGATTCATTCAATCAATTTATGTCTATTGTTTATTCAAAGATTTTCGATTAATATTGAACTATTTTTGATTGATAAATTGCTTGTAAAAATACTTGATAGTATTTGTGTTAAATAGTAACTTCATTCAAATTTAGTAAGATCTTATCATGTGTTCTACAAAAAAATGATATTGCACGAACAATCAGAGAATTTAGTGAGGCTTTAGCGGTGTAATTGCCCCGTGGGTCATTGTGACCAGTTCGGTCCGGCGAAAGGGAATATCAATTCTACGTCCGCTTTCTGCTTAATCTTTATATAAAAAACATATCGCTATTTAGACATTAAGACCCATTCATATTCATGAGAGCAGTTAGCAATAATTTTGTGTACTAATGATCAATTTCCAATTTCGTTAACTACAGACTTCGTTATAGTGTCAACTCATCAAGTATATTCATGGGCTTACTAGATTACGCTGAATTATTTATTATAGTTGGCCATGTAGCCTGGATAAAATTGTGCATGGAGCGTGACTTAATTCATCGCCCATACTCCTACAGATCTATTTAGCCTAAGGTTCATGGATGACAAATTTCTGCAACAAAATAAGAATCTTTTTAGTTTAATTTCGGCAGTTGACTTTAGTTATGGAATTCACCGCGTGATGTTTTGTCTCATGAAGCCTTGAATGTTTTAAAGCCCTCAGATTTCATCGTCATTTAAAGGGCAAAAGATGCAAATAAATTAATACATATGCTGCTTGCAACCAAGCGTAACATTCATGAAATAGCTAACGAAGATATTATTTAGAGTTTTATTTAGTTTTGAGTTACCTTGAAAATTTGAAAATTGCATGAACTCTCTGGGTGAGAAGCAATCATTAATTTAGTCCTAATTTAGCAAATACACAACTTTTTCATGCGTTATTCTGTCATGTCAGAACTCATCTATTTTCATATGTTGAGACTGACCCACGGGACGCACTATCACCGAGTAGGCTTATCTCCACTCATTGCTGAAGAACAAAAAAAAAAACGGAACAATTCGAGCCTCGTTGAGTTACTGGACGGTTGGGTTATAGCCGACATCTGGGCCTCTATAACCGCCTGGTATGACACCTCGATTGCTGAGCGCCCTAATCTGCCATACCTTTCATTATCATGACGCACACCAAACACCATCAGCTTCATAATCGCTGTTGATTTTTTTAACTATAGGTTCCGACCAAATTTTTCCTATTCCCATGTTAGATCATCAATATGATTTCTGCAGTTACTACGTGCTGATTTATTTGTTACTTCGACCAATCTGCTCGCTTTTACGATGCATATCAGATTCAACACTTAGGAAGAAGTCGTAAGTGGTTTTCCAGGAATATTTTTGATTGTGTTTTTTTTTATCTGTTCATTGCGTGTTTAAGAATAATTTTATTCATTTGTAGCGTTTAGTTTCCAGCAGCCTTTAACAAAAGTTGCGTAAACCACGTCACGAGGAGTCTAACTGCATGAAGCTCGTCGTGATTTATGCAGACTTCGGACTGGTAGACATCTAGGCGAACCCTATGCGGAAAAATTACAGTTTGACTCTAATGGACGCCATTGTTCACTTTACTGAACAACCATTAGCAATGAACCTGTCTCTACCTGAGACTATATTTCTCACACGAGACATGGGGCTGGGAGATGAACTACCAGTCTCTGCCTCCTCTTAGCCTCTCTTCCGTATATACAACTCTTGCGATGATCACGCGTATTCGTTTCGGCTGTAATTTATTATCATCATAGGACAATAGCAATAGACTTTATCTACTCGTAACAATAGCTTGGCTGTTTATCACTGCCAGACAGTGGCACCATGTTATCATATTGAATATAATGGATATGCTTATTGTTTTCCTTCTTGTCTGGTCATTTCAATCCACGAAATAAATGCGACTCAGAAGGAAAGCATCGTTGAATTCGGAGATACAAGCCATGAGCTGACAATTTTCTTACAATATTGTTTCTATTATTTTGAAATGATGACTATACTCTTTTTTAAACTAAATTTCTACATGATAAACGCCACGTACGCATGAGTGAATACGACACTTGAAAAATTTAAATTACTCCAACGCTAAAAAATTGCTGAGGCGACAATTTGGATTCAAATCAAGTCAAATTAACTTTATTTCGAGTTTAACCCTGGTAAGTGCAATGTTCTACCAAAAAGAAAAAATGGCTTTGATCAAGTAAATCAAGTGCTGCCACGTGAATACGAGAAATTGAATTTAGAAATGTCCCTGTTAACTTATTTTGCATCACAATAAAAAAATATATTGTCAAGAAGTAACGAAATAATTAGAAGCAGAACTATACATGTAGGCTGAAACCGGATTCTAGAATACAAGTTGGAGATTTCGATGTTGAACCGCTTCGTCCAATTTTACTGAGAATGTAAAAATATCAATTGACTATCAATTTGATTTTGAGTTTCATTATGCCCAAGTACCAGAGTTTCATTGAGAAATATCAATATCAGAGTTTTCATAATTGACTATCAACATTGAGTTTCATTATGCCAGAATATCAGAGTTGAATTTGATTTTGAGTTTCTACGGCATACATAAATCTTTTCGACAAGTCCATGATAATAAGAAACCCTGTTTCTTATAGAATGGCAAGTTATCGTGTAATAGCAAGTTATCGAGCTTAATTCATTGTCGTGCCCGCCAAGAATAACACACAGGCCTGCAGTAGGCCTAAGCGAGGCTGTGTTTAAAGGCCCTGCGCCTGTAAGGTGATCAAAGATAAGTAAACTTCCCAGCGCCTCCGCGCCAACCCGTTTCTTCTTTCGGATCCAACTCGTTTTTTTATGGTTCTGCTCAAATTGAACGTAAAATTTTTGATTTCAATATAGTTCAATGTAAAACTTATTCCTGAAATTAATACCATGCATTTAATTACAAATCGAAGAACTTATGAAATTTGTTTTTGAAATTCGGTACATTCACTAACTGGTAGGCAAAAGAACTTCAAAACACATTAGCAAACAAGACAACTCCCTCTAATTAAAATTGTATCGATGGTATTATCTTCACATTTTTCTTATAATATAAAGGTTTTTTTCTCAAATGTCGTTCAACATGCGAAAATGAAGCGAACTTCATTATGTGTTTATTATTCGTTCCTACAGATTCTAGGAATCGTAGACTTGAGCCGATAATTATAGCAATCACCTCGAATGTTCAGCTCAGATTTTTATGCTAAAAAGATTTTCATGGAAGGCGTCATATTCGCCAGATTCAATTGATTAAAATTAATCATGGATTCTGCCCTGACGCAATGTTTGCTGATGTGACCGATCACTGCAACATTTAAGTGAATCCATCATCAAGAGACATGCAGCGCAGTTTTCGGTGACTGTCTTGGTCGACAAGCAAACATAGCCTCATTCTGACATCGCTTCCAAACTATTTTAGACTGCAAGCGTACTTTTTTTTGGACAAAACTCTTTTGATTTACCATATGCATTTTAAATTTTTTCGTGGCACTCCTTACGCAGACGGATTTCATTTGCGTAATTCAAACTACTCTGCCAAGTTATTCAGTATCGGTCATGAGAGAGGTGGGTTCTCTGGCAAGGGACTGGCAGATGCCGAGCGCAGGGGCGCCCGAGGCACCACCACCTCGATCGGTGCCCGCGGGGGACATCGTGATGCGCGCTGCCCGATGAATGGCATAGCACAGCCTCGGCCCTGCCAACATCCTCGCTCAAAACACGCTGCTTCGTGCATGACAGTGCTGACCATCGCTGAAAATACATCAGGCTTCTTCTTGGTGAAAATAATTGGTATGAATGGAATGAATGCACTGAAACAGTTTTAATATTACACGTAAAAGAATGAGGTTGGATACATATCGCGAACGGAGAGCATGACAGTGCTGACCACCGCTGAAAATACATCAGACTTCTTGGTGAAAATAATTGGTACCAATGAATGCGTTGAAACAGTTTTAATGTTGCATGGAAAAGAATGAGGTTGGGTACATATCGCGTACGAAGAGTTTTCTTTATTTCTTAGGAATAAATTATATGTCTGGGAAACAATGTGATTTTTTTGCACTCTGAAATCAGATCGGAGTGACCGTCTTTAAATATTTTCCTAGGTTCGAATCACGACGTTTTCTATTGGGTGTACTTTGTTTGAGTGAAACCAGGTTTCGAGAGAAATTACGACCAAGAAATAAACTTGATGCCACACGATTATGTGCGGAGAAGGCAAATCTTTCATCACAAAATCGGTGTGTAAATCTTTGCATTTCAATTGCTTTCACATGAGTTTAATTGAGTCTAATTGATTTTCAAATTATGGTTAATTTGTGGATTTATTTGCAAAATTGTCAAGAAAAATCATCTGATTGATATAAACTTATCAGTAAAAATGTCTAGAATTAGGAAATAGGTGAATTAACGAATTTTTCTACATGCAACAGGTTTATCGGAATATCATTTAATGTAGTACCGGAAATACAGCGCTGTAATGAGTTTTTTTCTGGAGTTCATTAGAGTAGCAGAGTTTCCTGCGGGAATGTTTACAAGAGAGTAACTGACGTACGGCAAGCAACCAATTTGTTTGTTCCTATCCATAACAAGAGTTCCGATCGTTGGCAGCGAGACTATTCGTACGGCGCGACGTCGCAAGTGCCGTACCTCTTCGCTGAAGGAGACTCGGCAGCCATCATCGGGTTTTCGAGCAGTGTTCAGAGGCTGGATCAATCAAAAATCTCCTAATCATCGTTATGAATAAAATATTTATTGCTCATTAGCGTGAGTTTTACTCAAATTGACTGAGTGGAAACCAATTTTACTGTCGACGGACTAATGATCCTTGTGAGAGTTTTGGGGCCCATGATCTTGATGAACCAATTTTGATTTTGAGGAACGAATTGGTGAACGTCCAGTGCGAGGCTTGAGCATCCGATCGTATTGTTGTGACATTGCTTGGACTTTATAAATAACTTTATACCGAAAGTTGATTCTATGCTAAAGTCACTTATGACAGAATTTGATTTTCACGTTTTATTTTGATACTTCTGGAGATAATTGTGTCGCTTCATTAAGAGATTAATCATTCTTCCGTTTACTGCATGTTAAATACAGTTTTTATTGTTATTATTTGCACATGTTTTACCGTGGGAAGAGATCCTGATCTGTTGCTCGGGGTAGGCATAGTGCCCACCTTGAGTATTTGTTCACGGAGCTGAAAAAAGTCTACTCCGGTATGATATAAGGGGCGATAATGACAAATCTTGTTTCATTCGGAGTGAAACATTAATAAATGATTAAACTAAAATTATTTGTAAATTATAGCGACAAAATTTGTCCTGTGCTAGCTAGAAAACAATTACCTTTATATCATCTCTAAAATGGATAAGAATTTTTCATCGAGATACCGGCCAGCAGGCGTGGGCCTAAGGCGGCTCAGGAATGCGTGCTGCGCTCGTCCATCACGAGGCGACACCGTAATTTGCCTCCGTCTTGAAGGAGCTGCCACGTACAGCCTTCAGAATAATTCCCTGGGCAAGATCACTCAGAAGTGCTTGCCCCATAGAAACTCTGAACATGAGTGAAGACTTTTGGTATGGCTCAGTAGGAGAGGTTATTCAACAGAGTTGCTATTGGTGGCGTCAACAGAGAGATGAGGCTATTCATCATAGTGTCTGCTAATGAATTCTAAAATGTTTTCACGTAAGGGTAAGATTCATTCATTTTCAATATTTGGAATAGCGGCATCATATTTTTTCACAGCAGATAAAGGTCATTAAATTAGAGCGAAGTAAATATTTCTGTTGATGTACCTGCTTGCGTTTGAGAAGAAGAATGTATCCAGTTCTGTCATTACTTTATGCCAGATGTATGCATGTCAGACTTGAAGACTTTTGAAGACTTGTCAGATGTAAGTCTTCAAAATTCGGCTACGCACTAATTATTTACGGACGCGGCAGCTTCTGATTTGGATTACCAGAAGCTGGGGCGACTCTAAATTTTGTTAGGGTATGAGTTCTTCCCAGTGAAAATTTACAGACGCGGCAGCTTCTGATTTGGATTACCAGAAGCTGGGGCGACTCTAAATTTTGTTAGGGTAATGATAAGTTACTGTTGAGCGTGACCCGTGAACTGCAGGAAGGCGCCGCTTCGCATGTTCTGAAAATGCAGCCTGTGCAGTCAGTGGATGAGATGGCAGCTGGGTCGCGGGCACGGCTGCACTCTTGGGCGGATGTGCGACTACTTATTGGTTATATTATTATCTATTACTAATTCTAATTACCTATCAATATTACTTTAATCTATTACTATCGTTCTACAACGTCGCAATTGTCATTTTGATCTGAACAGGCAGAGTGTAGAAAATAAGGCATCTTCGCTCCAATAGTAGTTTGTGCACAAATTGTCATGACTGCAGGTGTTAGGTTACCATGTATTTTCATGTAACAAGTAAATATTTCGCTAAATATATATCAAGTAGGTACATAAATCTGGTATAAATGTTATTTTACGGTGGAACGTTGCTAAACTTTGCTTATTTTAGCTTGAATAAGTTGGACAGAAGTTGAGACGGTTCGGTTGACAGAGTTGAGTATGAGTTGGAACATCATCGGAAATGAAAAAGAATTAAAATGCGCTCTCTCACAAGTCTTTTGACAATAAGCTTCATAACTACCTAATTAAAGGATTTGAACATTTAAAACCAATTTCAGTAGCTAAGTCATTGGTTTCTGACATGAGAGTTATCAAGGTTTTCCTAATTAATTATACACAGACTCAATAATTTTAGTCTGCTCTTATTCTCTGTGTCACAGGCTAAATAATTTTAGACCGCTCTTATTCTCTGTGCCACATACTCAATAATTTTAGTCCGCTCTTATTCTCTGTGCCACATACTCAATAATTTTAGTCCGCTCTTATTCTCTGTGTCACAGGCTAAATAATTTTAGTCCGCTCTTATTCTCTGTGCCACATACTCAATAATTTTAGTCCGCTCTTATTCTCTGTGTCACAGACTAAATAATTTTAGTCCGCTCTTATTCTTCTCTATGTCACAGACTTAATAATTTTAGTCCGTTCTTATTCTCTGTGTCACAGACTCAATAATTTTTAAGCTGATTCAATAATTTTCTTATTCTCTGCGCCACACGCTCAATAATTTTAGTCACGTCGCAGACTCAATAATTTTATTAACATCACGCATCCGCCGTGCATATTCATGTATTGGTGTCTGAATCGGCCAGCCAGCTGTGAATGTGAATTTCATATTATTTTTCACATTTAATCGTCGTCGCATATTACATTATTTTAAAGTATTTATTTTCAGGTGTTAAGTGAGGGAATTGTTGGGAATTTGCAAACAAGTTGTTTACTTTACTATAGTTTATGCGTTGCGTCTTGGAGGCTTGAGTGTTTTATTCACGAGTGAAATAGAAAGTTAGGAAAGCAAGCTGAGCCGAATTAAAATATTAATTTAGTCTTTACAAACAAAATCAGATTTCTCCAGGAATCGGGAATTATAAAATTGATCGGAAAAATTATTTTACCGAATAATTCAAATTGCTTACTCACCTAAATACTCCTCTCTAGGCACAGAGTGAATGCATTGTCGGCCTCCAGGCGCCATGTCACTGGGTAAAGCAAAAGTCGAGTGCTTCTCAGGCGGCGATCTTCAAATGCTCTTAATTTTGCCCATGAAAAGCACCATCTGCCTCTGCCATCAGCTGCTTTTAGCGTCGAGGTCTATTTTTCTATAAAGGAATCGGGTTGGTCTCTTTTAATTTTTTCCTTATACTGAAATTATCTGAAAAATTTGTGTAATTGATAATGCCTACACAAAATGGATTCAGGATTAAATTTTTTCTTTCGCGTTAAGTTTTTTCTTAATTCCCATCCATTCAGAATTATGCCATCAATCGATATTACTATATTCCCAGTATCACCCAATTAATCTTCCTAAATCATCAATTAGTTAACAAATCTTGATAAATTTTACAAGTAAATTACGTAACTAAGATAATTATAACTTCAATGCACCTGCATGAATTTCAGCGACTAAAAAATAGAAAAAATATAACTCGATCAGTACTCACTGCAGTGAGTGATAGAGAGCGCATTTTCTCGTCGACGAAAACGTGAAGTCACGGACTGACGGAGAGACGGACGGACGGACAGACGAACGGACAGACAGACAGACAGATAGACAGACAGACAGACAGACAGACAGACAGACAGACAGACAGACAGACAGACAGACAGACAGACAGACAGACAG
>NW_025937104.1:0-355 GCF_000764305.2 Hyalella azteca
AAATTACGGATCAGGCAATAAGTCCAGCAGCTATCTCAATCAATCGTCAGCTATAGAAAGATCGGGTTCCAAAGGCCGGATCCCTTGTGAATCAAATCACAAAAAGTTCAAGAATCGGCAACAGGCCATGGGCCTATTTCTTCAACGCCGACACTTCTATTCTATTCTATTCTATAACTATAAACTAAACCTGCTGCCTTGAGGCGGCAAATCGAGAAATCATGCAATATGAAGTGTGATTGTTAATTCAAAAGCTAGTAATAGTTTTGAAAAGGTCATTGAGACAAATCTAATGATGTATAACACAAGACTTCCCCATGGGCGCTTTGCCCCGTGACATGCGTGGGCCCGTTGC
>NW_025937105.1:0-889 GCF_000764305.2 Hyalella azteca
GGTTGTGGTTGGATTTGATTTTACTCATAGCGAGTTCAGTGAATACTGTCATTTATGAAAGCACTGAACACGTGACGACGAAGAGTCAGTGACGTAAGTACAGTTTACCAGGGATGAACCATCTCCGTGTATAATTGGCATTAGGTACTACTAGTTATTTATTCTGAACATTGATCATCATTCACGTGACACGATTGTCTACTTTAAAGAGTGGCAAATTATTTGTTTCCCGAGATCCCCAGATCGATGTAAAAGCTGAACTTGCCTGGACACTTGCCTGTATAAATTTCAACAACATATTTTGGCGACGTTGTTGTTGAAAAAACGGGTGCTTTTCGGGTGGCCAGTGAATGGCCAGCGGTCATTAGATCCATTTCCACCTGCATCTCCTCCTTTCCACCCTTTCCTTGAATCGATCCTCGGCCGACA
Source organism: Hyalella azteca (assembly GCF_000764305.2). Taxonomy (NCBI): domain Eukaryota; kingdom Metazoa; phylum Arthropoda; class Malacostraca; order Amphipoda; family Hyalellidae; genus Hyalella; species Hyalella azteca. Next base: position 430 of record NW_025937105.1, read on the forward strand.
CCTGACCAATAATATTCTTACGTGACCAATAATATTCTTACCTGACCAGTAGTATTCTTACCTGACCAATAGTATTCTTACCTGACTAAAAGGCCACAAATTTCGAATAGGCTCTTCTGGCTTCAATGAAATTTTTGCTCAGTGGAAGTTATACTTCGTGTTTGCAATTATTTCCAGTCTAAAAATTCAATAATTCTGCACGATGTTGGTTTGCCAGTGAGCTTACTGAGCTGCGGTAGTCCAGACAAAGCTCTGCTAACGCTAAGCAGTGGAACGAAAGTAAGGCTATAGGATCCAGGCGGACTGGCCAAAATACTTTTGTATCGTATATTCACTATTAAAATTTTATTGATATACCTTACGGCAAGCATTTAATGATGCGTCAAATGTACTTATAGTGATTAAAACGATCATCAATGATTTAATTAGTAATAAATGTAATGATGTTGCTGTATTAGCA
>NW_025937106.1:0-702 GCF_000764305.2 Hyalella azteca
CCAATCATTAGTTGACTAAGCATAGCTTCGAAGCTCACCTGAAATATGAGACAGATAAAGGGCAATTGGTCTCAAGCAACTTCACTTCAGGAAATAATATAAGAGCTTCATTAATGCAAATTGAATTTATTTATCTATTTTAATTATTTAAAGCAGCAGGCAAGGTTTGCAGAGACCACATAAAGGTTTCAAACAACCTTGCCTACGGAGAGAGTGCAATACTAAGCATTCATTCACAATGCAAACAACAAGGCTTGTAAAATAAATATTTATAAAAATATAACTCAGTACTCACTGCAGTGAGTGACAGAGAGCGCATTTTCTCGTCGACGAAAACTTGAGGTCACGGACAGACGGACGGACGGACAGACAGACAGACGGACGGACGGACGGACATGGCGAGCACAATAGTGCATTTTTTCCATAAATGAGAAAATGCACTAAAAACAATGGGGTTCTATTTGACTCATTATTACGGTTGTATGCAAGAATCTAGGGTGAATAGGAACTTTTACAAAGAAAATTCAGCATACGCTCGGCGTTGTTCAGAATAAGCCATGTCTTTGGCAGCGTTACCTGGAGAGGTTGTAGCAGGGTGGAGAGCTGAGAGCAGAGCAGCGCGCAGGCGTCGAGTGTCGCCGTCAGTTGGTGGCACGGCAAGCGGCGCGCGGCCGACCGCAGCCTCCTGGTCACCTCCGCCAC
>NW_025937107.1:0-489 GCF_000764305.2 Hyalella azteca
AGACATTGCCTGTCATACTAAAATAGTATAATTTAGCAATTCCGGAGTTTCATAGCATATAATTCATTCTGGTGTACACGTACATACTTGCCTGGATTGCTGGAATACCTTGATTTTTTTTATTGGCGTACACTCAGCCACGCTGCGTTGAAGCCTCCGGCATACGCGCTGCACGCTGCACCATCCTGGGTATGGCATGCCTAAGCAGCAAGATTTCAGAAATAGTAGGAAAATTCCAATCCTGAAATCAAACTGGAATTTATTCTACCTATTCAGGCTATTCAATTTCGCCTTTTGGTAAATTTATACCATTCATATGCATATCTATCAGTCCACTCCCATCAGTCACATGATCCCATCTATTCCCAAGGCCAGCGAGGCAAGTTAGGTACCCATGGGGCCATAGTGGCAAAGCAGAGAGTTTTTTAGACTCTCCCTCAAGTTCATTTTTGAGTCCTATAAGTAGACCAGTAAAGTATCCTGGATACC
>NW_025937108.1:0-10328 GCF_000764305.2 Hyalella azteca
ATGGACATTAACAGCTCTCAATTGCTTCCGAGACTGACAGCAATTGTTCCCTAGGGAACGCTATTTCCATATCATCCATCTCTAATTCCCACGTTATCGATGAATATATTTTGGAAACTATGCCAATCGCTTCATTTTTTACAAATGTTCAATAGAACAGCCAGGAGAGATATAGCCTCACAGACGAATTATGTCGAAAAAACGTTTAATCAACGTTATTTCAACGTCAGATCCCTTGTCAGCCTGTGTTTTTTTCTAAAGATAAACATGTGCATCGGACATTTCTTTTAAATTAATATAACTGAATAACAGTCATAATATAATAATATTGTATAATAACCTAATAATTGGCAATAAAAAACTTGAATTTATTGTACTTGAAATGCGCTCATAATACACATACTATCAATAAATATTGGATATACCCTTAAATATTATATAGCATCATATATCTGTGAAATTGACAACCTTACAAAAAATAAAATTAGTCGAGTACGTAAAATCGCGAATCAATCCTATCTGTACTTCTATCACGCGGCCGTTCAGATGCTCTTGTTTTCTTAACCAATACGTTAAATTTCTGAATGAATTTGACTGACGTTTTCGTTCAGCTGTCAATACAAGAAGATTTCGTTTTATTTTTTTTTCCTATTCGGTGCAGAGAAAATCTGTTCAACTTGCAGCTTGGATACCTCAAACTGTGGAATTACCATGGTAATGGTAGTGTCAGTGGTTTTACTGCATATTATTTTGTGTAGAAATCATGCAAGTGGCTGTGTACATCAATATTTTCCGTAAATCGACATTTTTCGTATCATTTGATCATCCCCGATCAATACTGTAACTGGTTTATAAATTTTATTGTCTTACAAAAATTAAGGCAAAATCTTTTCGGGCTAAAAAGGGGCGGGAAAATATGATTTATAAACATTGTCTATTGCTACCGCAAAAAATTCTTACCCGAATCTCGATGATCCGTAACTTTCGAGATGCGATCGGTAAATTTTCATCCAACGAGCCCTCCAGAAATTTTTTATCATACGAACATACATTAACTAGTAGGTGGAGTTAATCTGAAGTAGGGGTTCCTAAAATTAAGCCTGAGCTTTTCCGTAATCTGTACTCGAGAAGTTTACCTGTCCTTATTGCACGATTTCACTGTTCTCAGGATCACTGCACGATATAAAAAATATAACTCAGTACTCACTGCAGTGAGTGACAGAGAGCGCATTTTCTCGCCAACGAGAACGTGATGTCAAGGACGGACAGACGGGCGGACTGACATGACGAGCACAATAGCGCCTTTTTTTCCATAAATGAGAAAATGCGCTAAAAAGGTGTTTTCTTCCGCCAGTGATGACTGTCCGATTCCTGGCTACCCGCTGTAGGCTAATAAATAATCTAAAGGAAGACTCACTATATTTCCAACGCAGCTGCTTGCGTGATGTGTAACTGCTTCTACCGTTCCCCATATATGCGGTCAGCTAACTGCAAGATATCGATTAGCTTCTCGCAGAGTGCTTTCTCCCGCGTTCTTTGTCAACGTTCGCTGTGTTTTGGAAGAATTCGCGGTCACAAATTATGCTTCATGTGCGATTTATCACTGGCATTCCTTTATTTTTAGCTTGACTCTTCGACGAATATTTCTTCGCTTGGCTCTTTGTTAGCTTCGAAGCCAACAAATTTAGGCACTTTTGATTTCGTTCGTGCCTAATTTTGAAGTATTTGTATTTTTTGACTAATTACATTATAAAGGTACAAAGTAAGATGATTCACCAGCAGACGTTTCGGTAATTTGGATTGTAAAAGGTAGTGAAAGTCGTGAGAAAATTCTCTGCTGCATTAAATTTTTACCTGAATACTAATTCATATTGTTGGTGTGTAAAAATAAAATTTAGTTTGATTTTGTACGAAGCAAGTCCATTGGTACATGACTACACATGCATCCCCTCATTTGTCCATCATTTATCTGTGGGTATTCGTTAAGTAAACATTAATAACTCCTTTATATTTCGTATTAGATATTACATTGTCTATTGCTTTCAACAATGTCTCGTGTCTACCTTTATCACTATTTACTCATCGTTCATTACCGCTCCTCAACCCTTTTTAAAGATTGTATCAGTTCAAAATCTGACTGATTACTCCACAAAAACCTGGAATTCACTGTGGACTTACTACGTTATTTAACTTAGGATTGACAGCGAGAAATACTCCTTATTTACAGCACGAAATGCCGCGCATTTACAGTAAGAAATATCCAGCATTGGTACATACATCATTGGTACATGCTCTCTACATACATACTCCGAATTTAAAGCAATAAATAGAGAGCATTTGAATAATGAATATACAGATAATAATACCCTTATACTTATATTATTATTCATATATTATTATTTGTATGTACGTTATATTATACCCTTATACCTTGTAATAAGACTAGCCAGAAATACCCTATATATATACTCGTACTTTGCTATCGCCAAGTTCACCTATTTTTGAGGACCTGTCCAGAAATGGACTCGCATTCTGGTCATGCTGATGAAACAGATTCTTTGAAGCTTCTTCTCATTTCATTGCGGGTTTCCCAAGTCGCAGCCGCACCATTGCCGCAGAGATCGATTACTTTCTTCTACTTTATTTTATGTTTTTATTTTATTTTTTATGCACCTTAGTATCCAATTTTTCGAGACCATTGCAGACACAAGAACATAAGTAGATAATATGGCATGTATTTTGTATTGTCACCGGAATGATGATTTTTAATGCAGAAGCCGAGAATATCGAGAATTATCTCATTTTTAATTTATTACTTAATAGATCACCAAGATTGAAGAAGAGAGTTAGGGTTCGAGACCCACAACTAGGTGTTAAAATTCTGTGATCTTTCGAATCGGAGATGCCCTTGATGACCTAATCTTCCACTCTTATCGGAGATGCCCTTTATCTCATCAACGCCAATATGAAATTAACGTTGTGGACTTTCAGGAAAATTATCTATGTAAGTGAAGGCCTCGTTTCTTAATAATTATTGATTGACTCATTCTTAATATTAAGTTAATCAAAATCACAGGCCGCATTTTTTAAATGAGCAGAGTTGAGCGAAGAACTGCTTGCTCGTTTGTTCGACTTCGTATTTTTATCACAAAATTGACGAGGCGAAGTATTCCTTTACACGCATGCCTTTGTGAGCAGCAGCAACTCCTCGCGAATAATTAATTGTTTTCTTCTCATTCATCACCATAATATTCCTGCTGCATAGCTGAGGTATACGTACTATTTCTGTTGTATAGCTGAGGTATACGTACTATTCCTGCTGCATAGCTGAGGNATCTAGATGTGTATAAGAGACAGGTACTATTCCTGCTGCATAGCTGAGGTATACGTACTGTTGAACATTAATGTTTGGTGCGGTCTGATGTCCTGAGGGTTTTGATAAAATTTATAATGTATTAATTTCATATTGAACTAATTTTTCGAATCGACAAAAACGCACACACCAAGTTGTAACCTTCCTACCTTCTTTGTCATAGATCCTCACTAGCCAAGAGTTTAAAAAGAGTTCAAAAGCTCAGGAAACATCAACTAAATTCACCATAACAAAAATAAGGAAATCAAATGATATTCTGGTAAACTTTCTAGCCGTTGCCAAGTATATTTGTGATTTATGAAAACATGTGTATAAACACTTCTATCCTTACGACAGACATTTTTACCTAAAATATAAGGCAGCAATTTGTATTTCGCTGTCGAGAAGCCTTGCTTCAGCTTTAAATCCCCTATGAAAATAGATCTTACGAGCCAATGAAAAAATTTTCAATTCAGATGAAAGTGCAATTTTCGCTCGGAGCGTTTGTCTCTGAAGACAGCCCTGCCTTCACTCCATAAGTCTTCATCAATGGGCGTTGTCATGCAGGTTCATCGCTCTCAGTCCTGCACTCAAGCAACGGGCATCAATAAACCTCAATGTGATCCACGGCATGCGCGCTTCGTAAGCGGCGCACCGAAAAAAAATTATAAGTGGTACACCAGGGCCCATACTTTCAAAAAAGTTAAGAGATCGTAAGTTCATCAGCCAATCATTGACGGCCTTTCAAGCAAAATCCACCAATCATCGATAAGAAAATAGAGCGTAAGTACTAACGTTCACTTAGCGAGTTTTGAAAGTATGGCCCCTGGCAGAAAGGTTATTAATTGTTGCGCCACTTAGTATTTCCCTAGAATCTAAGTGAAGCACCAACTGGTTACCATAAAAAACTGCAATTAGCTCCATCGCAGCGCTAGCGGTGACCTTCCATGGAAATAACGTTAGAAATACGGTAAATGAAGGTAAATTAAACGTTTAAACACTTAATCAACGTAAGCTCAAAGCGAAATCGCTTAATCAACGTTGATTTAACGTAAGACACCTGGCGGGGAACCTTGGTGCACTCAACGGAAGAGAATACGTTTTCTTGTTAGAACTTGTGTTGTCCATTGATATTCTAGTCATTATATAGGCCTTCCATTTTCGCTTCTAAAATGAAATTCAATGAAAATTTGATCACGATCATTGGCAAAAAATATTTTGATGAAAATTCGATGATCAGCCATTTAGCTTACCCTAAAAGTCATTTGCTAACCCGAAAATCAATTAGTGAATGTATTACTTTCGGAATTTTAACTGTTGCACAATGGCTGAAAGCTTTCTCTCTAATAAATGCATTTCATGTTACGGTAAATCTTATCCATCTCAAATCTGACTGGAATTAAATAGTTGCAAAAATCCAGCTGTTAATTACTGATATGTATATAATATAAATTTTACTTAACGAATCGAGTGCACCATCCTGTTATTATCTATGATTATTAGATTCGTCAAGAGTATGAAGAGCTTAACTGAACTCCGCTATTATTATCCTCACATTTTTGTGTTAATATAGACGCCTAAGTGCAAATTAATGAACCAGAGAACAGCGTACGCATTTTACATCAGTAAGCTTCACGTCGTAGTAATTTTGATCATTACAGAAAAATTTTCAGATTGAACGCTCAACTTTTTCATAATAATTTACCGGGAATTATTCAAGCGATATTTGCACAACGAAGCTATTTAAATCGTAATTAAATTTCCGATTCAGAAATACGAGTTCATTAAACGCCCTCGGTCCTTCTAGTCCATTAGGTACATCTGTTATTTAGTGCTGGCCTGGAAATATACAAATGCACATCCAGGCTCACTAATGTTTTTAATGACGAAGAAAGCCTACTTTGATTCTGTGTATTAATTCAAAATATTTGAGCAGCCTTGCATCAAGTCTCATTTTCCACGTGGCTGGATATTACCGAGGCCGCGGTGCATGAACAATCCATTAAATTATACCTCGGTGCGGTGAATTAGCGAGAAAAATCCCGGTCGTAATATCAATTCCCAAGACTTGTTATTTTGCCGAGCACCGACGACTGATGCAAATACAAGGCGTGCCGAGCTTTCGCTTGGTGTTTACTCGCTAAATTAAACATAGACTTGCGTCGCTCTTGAATGTGATTCTCTTATCACCGAAAACTCGGCGCTTTCTTGCTTCGACTTCTATTCGGTGCCTTTGTACATAAGAAAATTCAATCTTTTTCAGTATTCAATGATTCGAGGACGCGTGTGTAACTTCTTGTGTCACCCCAAGACATTTTTTATAATGTACGACATTGAACTGCTTCTTCAGTGAATTATGTTCATTAGAAACGAGTTTCTTATTAAGTGCCATCATAACTGCACCTCCCCACATCATGATTTCATTATGAGTTCGAATGAATTATAAACGACCACAGGAAAGATTTCTGATTAAAACTTTAGAATTTATGAACAAGGACGTAATTGCTGTGGGACTCGTTTAGGTCAACAAACTCGTTCGAGTTTTCCTTGATTAGTTTAGTATCTTGAAAGGAACGGTTCAAAGGAACCATGTAAATCTGTTAGCATGAATTATGTTCATTAAAAACGAGTTTCTTATTAAGTGCAATCATAACTGCACCTCCCCACATCATGATTTCATTATGAGTTCGAATGAATTATAAACGTCCACAGGAAAGATTTCTGATTAAAACTTTAAAATTTATGAACAAAGGCGTGATTGCGGTGGGACTTGTTTAGGTATTAGTCAACACTCTCGTTCGAGTTTTCCTTGATTAGTTTAGTATCTTGAAAGGAACGGTTCAAAGGAACCATGTAAATCTGTTAGCATGAAAGTTGTGTTTTTATCAGTCATCATTTTTCAAAACTCTCAGCTTTTCTTCTTGGTTACCATTTTGAATTTTAAATGTTGTTCTCAATCAATCTCATGAATTATTTTGGGACAACTGCATTTATTTATACGAGAGCGCATTGATTTAGAAAAAAAAGCCAAATTAATTTTTGAAACTATTGTTTGACTTCTCATCACTGCACCAAATCTGTCATCAGTGTTTAAACTAATCACATTTTCTCTCAGTTTATTGATCAGCTGAGAATTTTCTTCAAATCTATTCGTATTAAATCGTTCGGAAATTTTCGATTACTTTGACCTAATTCAATTTTACGATGGGGTTGAGTTATTTTTAATTAAGTTTTAATTAAGTGGAAATTAATCATTAATCATACTGTATGTTAGAAAAAATTTTCCTTTGGGACAAAATTCATTACAGAATTTTCTTCTCTGGTATGAATTCACCCAAAGACCAAAATAAAATAAAAATTGACTTTCTATCACTATTTGTTTTCCACAATTGATGAAAGTCCACCGATGTTTCTACAAGTCAATCAATTTCACCATTTTCAATAGTCGTGACAGGTAATTTCCCAGTGTCAGTGCAGCTTCAGTGTTAGGTAAACTGAACATATTTATGCAGTTACCAACTTATTTACTTAAGTAGTTCTAGTAATGAGTTTTTGGAAGTAAAGTGGCACGATATGATGTTGGCTTTATGCTTTAATCGAGAGCTCCTACTTGAAACCAGAACTCGAAGTTATTATCCTTGAACTGATCTCGTCTCGCTTGATATTTGCTGAGCAGCTAGAGACGAACTTTGTTGGTAAACATTAATTCCGTCAGTCCTGAGCATCTTCACGAGCAGTTGCATCGCTTGAATTTCAAACACTCGTCCTTAAACTTCTGATTACGTCACGACTGAGGATTTTTCTTTGATCAGCAATGTAAGTCAGATCTTTTTACTGGACTACGAAGACGGAAACGAATTCCGGAATGTCCAGATTTACATTTCATTGCATACCTCGCCTTCTTTGAGTCAACGAAGTTCAAGTGTCGTGGGGGATGTCATTGTTTCCCAGTTGTTGCTTTGGATACGTTAATATTTATATTTTACAAACACTATATATAATGACCACTCAAATACCTTCACATTGCGATGAGCCATCTCTCGTAAAAATTTATTTCGTTCTTTTCGACTCTTATGAGCTTAAATACATTCACGAGTGGCTTCTCGTTTTTATCCCTTTTCGTCGCTCATTTCATGAGTATTGCGTTAGTTTTACCAGCAAAAAATGCCTGGAGAAGATTGAGATACCATTAAATTTCCATAACAAATCTTGCATCAGGCATTAAGTAATCGAATGTTTCAGTCAATTATGGCTCAATTATTCTCATATATGAGAAGAGTGATGAAAATTATAAATGTTTGTCGGTTAAATGTTTGATGCAATACCGTCCGTCAGCGCGACATAAATGATTTGATGTCATAAGATATCTGGAACTGAAGCGATAATTAAATGCGTCTGCTGTGAAACAACATTTGAGGCGTTTACATCACTCGGCGTTTTCCATCAGCGCACGGCAATTTTCGTCATGTTTCCCTGTTTCTGAGGCATGTGCGCTTCAATTTTCATCATGTTTCCCCGTTTCTGAGGCTTGTGCGCTTCAATTTTCATCATGTTTCCGTGCTTCTGAGGCTTGTGCGCTTAAATTTTCGTCATGTTTCCCACGTTTCTGAGGCATGTGCGCTTCAATTTTCGTCATGTTTCCCTGTTTCTGAGGCATGTGCGCTTCAATTTTCATCATGTTTCCCTGTTTCTGAGGCATGTGCGCTTCAATTTTCGTCATGTTTCTGAGGCATGTCCTGTTGGATCGATGAAGCGATGCTTGCAAATGAGCGAGTGCTCTAAAAGTCAGTGAGCTTCCATCAATGCATCGCGCGCGTGTTCCCTTGGTCTGTCTTGTGTTCAGAGTTTTCTCTTGTCTTTGCTCATGCAGACTTTGTCTCCCGAGAAAGAAGTGTCGCTTGGATTGGCCTCTGCACTCTTGCCTTTGATAGAGTTTTTTCACGACGTGAATTTTCGTGTGTATTTCCATCAGCTCTCAGAGATTCGGATTGGTGACGTCACACACCACCTGGACAGAGAGCACCACGGTGAATGCAGTCGATGATCGAGTTCAGGGCCTATACTTAAAAAAATTTAAGAGATCGTAAGTTCATCAGCCAATCATTGACGGCCTTTCAAGCAAAATCCACCAATTATAGACAAGAAAATAGAGCGTAAATACTTACGTTCACTTAGCGAGTTTTGAAAGTATGGTCCCTGGGCTTCACCAACTGCAGTTTAGAGACGTTACTGAATTTACGTTATACTTTGAGATGATTTCAAAGCCGGTTCTGCTGTTTTTATTTATTCACCATTTCCATAAATTTACTTCCTTGTTTAATGCGTTTTTTTAGTCATAATTAAACAAAATGTATTTACATAATTCAGAGTATTTTATGGACATCATTCTAACGCGGCAATAAGTTATACTTTCACTGGTTTAATGATACGACATTTGATTCCTTTAATTTATGGAAGGACATTTATGCTCTCATGGTTTCAATCTGGAAATTATTTAGTGCCTTCCTTCGTGTGATGAGATCACGAGCGTAGTCTTGCTGGGCCTGAAATGTATAAATATTTAAGGCTGTGATATATAATGCAGTCTTGTGAGTCAGCTTTAGCTCTACTGTTAGTTTGCGCGTAGTTTGGTTATATTTTTCAGAGTTATTGTAATCAGCATTTTAAACTAACTTTATTTATAAAAAGTATGAATATGTTTTCAACTTGAATGAATTTTGCACAGTAAATTTTGTAATTAACATTACATTTCGCCAAGAGGTTGAAGATAAGCAGGAGTCATCAAGCATTCAACGCCTCGTGCAGCCTCAGAAAAAATTGCTGTCAACAACTGCCGAGCATCTTAATCGTTGAATTGTGTTGTAGGACGTAGCGCTTTCCTAAATATTTGTACTTTTCATTAATAATCAAGGAATGTTTCAGATTATCCAAGATATATTGCTTCATGTAGGCATGTGAAATTTAAGTATAAAGCTGCTCCACACTGTCAGTACGCCTTTCCTCCGGCTTCAGGAAAGATTTTTCTTCTAATATAGCAACATAATTATTTAGATTAAATTGTATCTATTTTGTTAACAATTGCATAAACCTGAAAAGTTGCCAGCATTTTTTGATAAAAGTGCATGATATATATTTTATTTAATACGATTTTGTTCGAGTTCGTGAGTCTGAAGCATTTATCACCACACAATTAAGCACTAAACTTCACGCACGGCAATAAATGGGACATATACAATAATATTCGTCTGTACCGAACGATAGTTTTTTAAATAGCATATTTCGATTTAATAAGGATCGTTTTTCATTGCCTGATTACGAATCGCTATGAAATAATAAATAACAATAATAAAATTCGTTATCACTACTCGATTTGAGCAAATTCCAGGTGCTGAACAAGTTAGCTACATTTGCCTTCATGTCTACAATTATGTAGGTAGGCATTTTTTTCTGCTATGCATAGATTCTGCAACACATTTTCCGCACAAAAATTAACATTTAAATCTTTTTTACTCTTGTACGAATGGGATCATAAAAGTGATTTTTACTTCTTATACGTATAAGAGAATTCGTTCAACAAATAAGTAAAAAAAACTGAAAATTCTATATAAAAAGATAGAATTGAACTCTAGTTTGCTGAGTGTCTCTCATATCTTTCAGAAGAAAGAAGTTGACTGTTTGATGTGACAACCAAACCATTCCGCTGGTATGACAGCCTCCATTCCGCCGGCATGCCAGCCTCCATTCCGCCGGCATGACAGCCACCATTCCGCCGGCATGACAGCCTCCATTCCGCTGGCATGACAGCCTCCATTCCGCCGGCATGACAACCACCATTCCCCCAGCATGAAAGCCTCCATTCCGCCAGCATGAAAACCACCATTCCGCCGGCATGACAGCCTCCATTCCGCCGGCATGACAGCCTCCATTCCGCCAGCATGACAGCCTCCATTCCGCCGGCATGACAGCCTCCATTCCG
>NW_025937108.1:10343-129616 GCF_000764305.2 Hyalella azteca
TTGTTTAGGTTTTATGTCTGTCTTTGAATTTTGACTTTTAAAGTGATTTTATTCATTTTTAGTTTAGTCGAACTGATGATGGAGCTGGACTCCGAAACGTTTTCAATATCGATATGGTGAATTTTCTTGGCGTTTTCTTAGCTTTTAAATTCCTTGTGAACTTGCGATATAAGCAGACTGATGATATAAGTACTTATATACGATCTAAATACGAGCAGCTACATCAAATGCCAAAAATTTTTATCCTGGAATATTTTGCCAGCAGTGCAAGCTCTAATTAAAGCGCCGCTGGAGGGCAGAATCATTAATCTTTCATATTAAGTCGGCCACCAAGACGGCGCGCTCAGATGTGATAAGCTTGAATTTACGATGTCCTTATTGCAAATAAATTTACTTATCAAGAATACAGCGAAGGTGTACTTTAAAGTGACTGTTATATCATATCAGTATTTTTGGATTTCCCACACTTATATGGCACAGTGTTGGTAGAATCAAAGTTAATTCATATTTGAACGTACAGTCGTGTTGTGTTCGCAAGGAAGATCATGGTCACTAATACGACTAGAAATAAGTTCCACTTAATTCTATACCTCCAATGTCATCATCTTCCGGACTGACATTAAATAAAATGGAATAATTTTAATTAATTTTTCATTGAGCTTCGTCGAATTTAATTTGCAAGAAGTCATTAGTAAGATTTTAATGAATATCACGGGAGTGATATTCATTACATGACGCTTGTTGAAGTAATAAGCCTTCATTATAATGATTAATTTATTTTATTTTAATTGATAAGCCTTCGTTTGAGTAATTGATTAAACATATTAGAACATATCATTAATAAACGCAATCTTTGAGGCATTTGAACGTCGCAACTCTGCAGTGCGCTTGTGGCACACAATCCTGGATTAAGTTCGTGAGGAGAATTAACCATTGACCAGTAATTACTCTAATGAAACTTTCATATATGCCACAAGTGTTTTTTCTTGTTATTAATGATCACATATGGAGAAAATATAACTGATCGATATAAAATGTAACTACTTCATTTGAAAAGGTATTTCATAACGAGAACTTTCCAGCCCGCGTTCTGTTGTTGTTGTATCCAGATTTTAGTTTCACCGGCCTTGAATGTTCGAGGTCAATCCGAACATTTGCTTTATTTGATGTTCAAAATTAGATTCAATCCTTTTACTCTTAATTTTAGTTTGTGCTTTGCCTAGAGCAATTTTTAATTTTAAATAAATTTCAAATAATAAATATTTATATCATATCAAACCCAATTCAATCAATATCAATATCAAACCCAATTCAATCAATTTGCTGGAAATTTTGACGGCATTGGATTATTAAAAAGACTAGGCGAGCAAACACCTCAATAGCAGTGACAATAAAACCTTTGTACTGCATAAAAATCAATTTGGTTCTGGGTTTCTAACACTCATAATCCCAAAATATGCACTTTAATATCAGTGAACGTTTCCAAGGAAGCCGCATTGATGAATGACATACAAAGAAAAACAGATCTGCGACCCATTGAAATCTTGTCCCCGATTGCAAAGGTACTTTTGCAAAGCTTCGTTTCATGTGTCAGCGAGGCTTTGTCCTCAGTAAAGGCCCATTGTTCCCTTTACCTGTTGTCCACCGAGGCTAATTCAAAACTTGGCTGTTTGTCGAGCAATGTATCATGTTCGTTGTCGTATTGCACGGTATCAATTAGTGAGCAAATTCTGATATCCATGAATGAAAATCGTACACGGATCATCTTTCTATAATTGGCATTCGACGTCATGATTTTATTTTGATTTCATTGGAGTTAAAATGTGATTGATTTGAGTCAAAATGGGATTTTCATGAAATTGAATCCTTTATGAATAGAGACAGTAAAATTATACGGATTAATTGTATTTAAACAATAATTTTCTGGCCAGACATATGTAAATGTCTCAGCATGTACTAACAACTTTAAGATAGTTGTTCTTAAAATGAATTACTATGATGCATGAATGATGAATTCAGTATGATTGTGACTAAAAGATTATCTTAGGTTTGGCAAGGAATGAGTGTACACGCTCGACTTTGCTCCTGTTAACAAAATATTGTGTATTTCAATACATAACCATTAAAAAGCGATTGGTGCTGCAAAAATCCAGAATCTTTTGACAATAATGATTCGAGGCTCCTAGCGACCACACTTCAAAGAAATTATCATGCTAACATTTTGTTTCCAGAAAGATAAACAGAGAACGTGCAAACGAATTCAATTATAAATAATGACACACCATATTTTAGAAACGATATGGTGTGATGTAGGTTAACATGGGACAGCGCGCCCCCCTTTTTAGCGCATTTTCTCATTTATGGAAAAAATGCACTATTGTGCTCGCCATGTCCGTCTGTCTGTTTGTCCGTCTGTCCGTCCGTCTGTCCGTCCGTCCGTGACCTCAAGTTTTCGTCGACGAGAAAATGCGCTCTCTGTCACTCACTGCAGTGAGTACTGTCGCTGTTCTTTTATCACGTTTTGCAACATTATTATAATCTTCTGCAGTATGGCACAAAATGAAAACATTTTTAATTAAAATGGTGTTCTTCATTGTCTGTAAAGTAAGAGTTGCAATGAGACGAGGGCAAATTTAATGTGGATTTCTATTCATATCTGCTAGGATCTTCAACCAGCATCTCTGGGTCTCCACAAATCATTTATCAGGTAAAACAAATTCCACGCTTCTTTCGCGAGTTGTAATAAATTTTGGAAAATAATTGAAATTCTTTATCCCAATTTCTCACTCTAGGCATCTTTGTTCCTCCGTTCATCTCCATTGCACTCTTCATCATTGAGATTCTGGACTATAAAATCTCTACCTTAATTTTAGTGCTAAATTCGATTGCTTTAATTACAATATTCCTATATTTTTGTTGATCATATAAAACAATTTCAATAATAATTATTTTATAATTGTTATCTTCAATGATTATCAAATAATTCATCCTCCTTTTATATTGTTTATTTGTTAAAGGTTTCGTGATAACATCAATTTATTTGTGCAACCTCCGAGCAGAACTACGTTGTTTATTTCTTTTATTTCCATTTTTTATTTCTTAATGTATTGTAACGACGATGGTTTCTCAAAAAAAAATATTCATTAAATGCGAACATACTTGAAGTATTGTTTTGATAGATTTCTATTAATATTCTGAGTCATCAATGCAGCATTCAATTTTATTTCTGATCTTAACCGAAGTCTTTACGCAAGAACACATGTCTATATTGAACAGCAATAACGTAGGTACGAATGAAACAATTATCTCAGATATTTACTACTTATTAAAGACTGTGAGAGCTAATTATTCGGCAATAATTATTTACAAATAATTAGTTACAAGGATAATGCTGCTCGCTCATTGCCCAGAGTCTTAGAAAAAATTCTAGTGTACTATAGTAAAAGCTGCTTCAATACTTTGCACACCTTGCATCAATCAGCAAGTTTCATGATATTTTATTGGTTTATTTCTGTATGATTTTGTTGCAACTCGATTTCTATGCTTATAGCATTTCAATCATTATTTATTGTTTTATTCTACTATACAAGCTCAAGTATCAAATTAAAATACTTTTTCTGCAAAAGGGATCCCTTTCTCTACATTTCAATCATCATTTATTTAACATTTTCCTTGTAAGCGCTCAGGTAACAAATATAATTTTCTTTATGACTTTGGCTGCAGTGTTCGCTTATTATTTCAACTTCAATGAACCTCGGGCCGGTCATGAACAAGGGAAGTTCCTCGGACCCTCACGTCACTGGTCCAATAATGATGCATTTCAGAAATCATAACATGGCGAGAGGGGGAAATCTTGTGAACTCTGGGACATTTTAATTATTTTCTCCCTATAGTAGGATATTCATTTTAGAAGCTTGGAATATTCTGTAAAATGTTGAGCGTTATGTCCCCTCGGTCAAAAATCTGTGTCGGAATTTGGTCATTATTCAGATTTAACGAATTATTTTTGGTGCGAAATTTAGGCGAATTCAAGTACGCGGTGATTCTTCTGCGCCATAAAGCATGGGATTGGTCGCATTATTTCAACCGATAAGCAGAATTGAATTTCACAAATCCTGTTGAAAATCGATGATGTATTCAACACTCTCTGAAATCTTGAGACACTTAGTCCCTAATTTGTTTTAGATTCATGCCTGAGTTCTCAACGCTTTTTCGTTCTGTCAAAGACACATAATTCTAAGATGAAATTCCTAAATCGAAGTACTGAAGATTTATCTTATTATATGCCCGAGATCTGGAACATCTAATATCATTTTTTTTAGTTAACGACTGAGTTTCTAAATTACTTTGATTTAAAGGTAGAAAATAGAACTGTGTGTTCGGGTCAAATAAAATCTCTGACGCATGATTCTGGTAGCAAAAACCACGTAGGCGACTTTGTGCAAAGGTGACATTTCATATATGACATTTTGAGCATAGAAGTCACTTAAAGGATTCCAAAGACATTTTTGACATTTTTTCTGACTTTGACCAAAGTCGCGGTGTGTAAATATGCTGACTAAAGCTTATATGACATTTTGTGCGAAGGTGAAAAAGGATTCCAGAAGTGACAAATCTCTGACACATAATTCAGCAAAAACCACGTAGGCGATTTTGTACAAAGGCCTGACATTATTTTCCAGAGTTCTCATAACGAAACTTGAAGCGTCGGCTCGTTCTACGGCTCAACTTTCTTCGCTTCGTCAAGCGTTTTTCGTGTTAAAAATTCACGTACAGCTCGACTTTCTGAGGTGTGCCCGAAGTGCGATGGTAGCATCAAACATGCATTGGGGGAATCATGGGAGAACGTCCCTATGAAGTAAATGCAATCCACCGGTGACAGCCATTAAATATTTGTTTCGTGGTCATATTCCATCAAGAAAATTTATGCGTTTCGCTCAGCCCCGAATAAAGCTCGGTGGCTGAGAAGATTCACTGCAAAGTGTGTACTTATTTTCTTGCGAAAGCTTCACGAGATTTACAACGGCTTCGCTTGCATTCGTCCTGGAGCATTGGCTACAAAGGCGCTCATGTAAACGGCTCCCACAGTCGTCTCGATCTCTCTTATAACTGCACGTGTTGAATTTCCGTTTTTCTTTTATATTCACATTTTGCTAACATTTCTTTATAGTTCGTTGCAACATGGTTTTTGTACGCTTTTATTTAGCATGGTAAGAAAGTTACCATTATTTAAATTGTCTAAAATCTGCACACTGATGGTTTTGAATCATTTATTAAAAAAAAGATTCTTTTGTATACATTTTAACTGGAGAAGAGGCTATCATGCATTCCTTATAACTCTAAACCTGGTGAATGTTTCATTCCTTCTAACTGTAAACCTGGTGAATGTATCATCCTTCTAACTGTAAGCCTTCTAAATGTTTCATTCCTCCTAACTCTAAACCAGGTGAATGTTTCATTCCTTCTAACTGTCAACCTGGTAAATGAATCACTTTATAACATTCATCTTTTTAGATGAACAATACTGTTGTTGCAGCTTGAGTCCACGAGTGTCTACTAGCTGGTAGGTTGAAAGATTTCACCTTACCAACGTTCATCTCATATCAGCATAACTCGATGTCTACTGACGATAACTCTGGTCACCAGGGGCCATAATTTCAAAACTCGCTAAGTGAACGTAAGTACTTACGCTCTATTTTCTTGTCTTTGATTGGTGGATTTTGCTCCAAAGGCCGTCAATGATTGGCTGATGAACTTACGATCTTTTAATTTTTTTTGAAAGTATAGGCCCAGACCTGTAGATACGCAAACGTCGCTGCATTTTATTCATCCGTATATAAAAGGTTAGTCGCTTTTTGGTCATTTTATATAAAAGGTTGAAAGACTATCAACTTACTTTTCGAAGCACTCTTTACATGGACAGACCTGCAGCACGGTCAGATTTTTAATTCCGTGTGAAGGCTGCGCTGCAACGCAACAAAATGCACTACCGCACAAGTCGACACAGGATGAACGGACTCTGCCTCGCTCGGCCTTTGATGTTGTGAAAAAATATTATTTTGTCGCGTGCAAAGTCTGAACATTATTCACGTTTTTATACATTCACATTAATACTTCATTTCGACATTAAATATTTCCCGAAAGGCGTGATATTACAGCTCTGTTTGATGAAATTTTTCAGAATTTGTAAATTTAATCAATTGGAAGCGTCTTTCTAATGGTTACTTAATTACTTCTTAAATATATTTAAATTCTTTTATGAGTATTTTTTGTGGCATTAGAAAAAACATTAATAACTTAGAATTAAATAACGTATTATAATTAACAATTTGCCAAATTTATTAACAGTCCTATTTCCTATTCCTATAATAACAGCCCTAAATTAAAAGTGCTATTTCTTGCTGCTGTTAACATTCTTATTCGTGGCAGCTGTTAAAAACCTCATCTCTGACAGCTATCAACAGTCATATCTTAGGCTGCCGTTAACAGTCTAACCTCTTGACAGATGTTCACTGTTTTATCTCTTGCAACTGTCAAAAGTCCTTAAACTGACAGCTGTTACCAGCCTCATCTCTGTCAGCTGTTACCAGCCTCATCTCTGTCAGCTGTTACCAGCCTCATCTCTGTCAGCTGTTACCAGTCTCATCTCTGTCAGCTGTTACCAGCCTCATCTCTGTCAGCTGTTACCAGCCTCATCTCTGGCAGCTGTTACCAGCCCCATCTCTGCCAGCTCTTAACAGCCTCATCTCCTTCAGCTGTTAACAGCCGCGTGCGTTCTCACGACTCTCTGTACCGGGAATTTAGTTCTGTATTCAGAGAACTTTCTTCTGAAAGTTGGGCGCCCCGCTCCGCGGAACGCCTGCTCCAAAACTTCTGCGCTCCAAGTTTTCGGGTGATGTTTTCTCATTTTGAAGTTATCTTCATGCTAATTTTGAATTAATAAAGTTTATGCAGTTCTCCATTATTCATTCATATAAATTTTTTAATTTAATTTTTCGCAGATTAAAACGATACTTAATATTGCAATTAAGTTAGTTAATTGCGTTACAAAATTTTATCACGCAAGAATATTCTTTTTGATTAGTTTTGATTCTTATGTCGCAAAACATCCCCTATGTCTATTTTGGATTCATATTTTAGAAATTAGATTAGCTTCGATTCACTTCTCTCATTTTCTATTATTAATTAGGTTTATCATCTGCTTAATCATTCTAAATGATAATTTTCATTTCTCATCTTCTCACACATTCACTGTTATTAGTTTAGATTCATATCAGGCTGCTCCTACCTTTTGTTACAATTCTCATCCAGATATTTTATTTTACTACACATTTTCACTATTTGCGAGAAAATGTATGGATATTCTGATAATATTCGGCGGTCAAGGATGCTTCAAGCTCTGCTGCTTGAAATTGATGCCTAAAAACCATAAATAAATGACCGATTTTTGCTAGCTTTTCGTAATGACGGAGAGCGTATTTATGCGCATTATTGTGCAAGTAGTAGGTGCAAGTACTGTGCAAGTAGAAGTATTTCTTGATTGATGCCTAAAAACCGTAAATAAATGACCGATTTTTGCTAGCTTTTCGTAATGATGGGGAGCGTATTTATGCGCACTCGAAGTGAAAGTTAGACCCGGCTTTGAGGGTGGAAAATCTGGCATCACTTTAACTGATTGGCAGGAGACGACGTCTGTAGTGAAGCGCTGCTGGGACATGATTGGACAGCCATCTGGCTGGGACATGATTGGACAGCCATCTGGCTGGGACATGTTTGGGACGTTATCATCTGGCTGGGACATGTCTGGGACGTGGTCATCTGGCTGGGACATGTTTGGGACGTGGTCATCTGGTAGGGACATGTTTGGGACGTGGTCATCTGGCTGGGACATGTTTGGGACGTGGTCATCTGGCTGGGACATGTTTGGGACGTGGTCATCTGGCTGGGACATGTTTGGTGCAAATTCATTTGATTGCGACACGGCTGGATGGTCATCCAAACTGGGACACTTGAGACGATTGAATCGTTTAGGACATCATTGATTGATTAGAAGTTGGTTTTATCCATTCCATCATTTGATTGATGGCATCGCTCTTGACCATCACTCAGTATAAATCCATTTCTCGTTGGAATCTTTACAGATTTACGTAGCTAAATCTCAAAAATTAAATTCTTGTGTTTTCTGTGAGGGAAAATAGAGGTCGTCTCATTTTATTTCGAGTACGATTTGAGTACGACTAGATCTTAAAACCTACAAAAGGCTAATACGAATACATCGTCTCAAACATTTTGATAGCTCTCAAGAATATGCGATTTTGACCAATTTAATGCTTTCATGAATATATATACGCTCTCAAATACTTCGATAGCCCTAACGCTTATGAACTCCTGAGTCAGTTCGAAAACTCTCGCGGATATGATATCTTGAACGCTTTGATTATGGTGCAGCTGGCAACATATTAGTCGGCGCAACTATATATAGTCTCGAGATTGAAATCAGAAAAAATATATTCAATTGTTACTCGCCTTTAATTCTTTGATATTTAGTTTAAATCAACAACTCTACTAAACTCTCTTACAAATTTACTACGGAGTCGACCAATAAAATTCTCCAGTATTTTCACGCCCACCAGGCTAAACCACCACGCATGTCGAAGCTGAAGCAAGAGCTCGTGTTATACACTGTTAGAAAAATTCCCGTTAACGGTATTACCGGCGTTTCAGTGGCCGGTCGGCACGGGAAAAGAAACACCGTGTCGCCGTTTTTATTCTAATTTAACACTAGAAATCCTTAAAATATCTGATAATAACAGCGAAACAGTTTATTTTCGCGGGGCGACCGGCCACTAGAACGCCAGTGGGACCGTTTTTCACCGTTATTTCTAACAGTGTACACGCGTGGACCTGCGAGCCTCGGTCTGTCGTTCTTTACGTCGTCGGTCCCCGGAAAGCATTGCAAGGCTCGCTTTTCGTCCAGGAAATTATCCGCTATCCGATTATGGGAGGATTAAGCGCAGTGTCTGGCGCCTAAGCTCGGTCTTCGCTGGCTACGGGACGATTCAATGTAATGGCTCGGTGGTATGAGAGGAAAGATTTTATGTTAGAATAAGTGAGTTTAATTGAATCTTTTAAATTTTTTCTAAAAAGAGAACAAAATTATTTACTAAACTGGGCGAATGAAATGTAAGCGAACTGTCATGAAGAGGTTGGAATATCAGCAATTTAATTTTGAAAAATATTGTTTTGGACATACCTCCGCTTCATTAGAATGAGGGAATAGAGTTGGTCGGTACGAAAATAGACTAAATAGAAGATTGCGCCTTCGACGGAGAAATTTAAGGCAATTAATATTTCAATTGCATAACATAGTGATCTCGGCGCTGAAGTGTAGGCCTGATGTGGCCTGTCGCCATGTTTTAGAAGCGTGTTTTACATGGGTTCTAGAAGCGTGTTAAGATTTCGTTTAACATTTTGTGAAAATAAATAATTAAAGCTGAATGATTGAAGTGACGAACGTTGACATAGCGTTGACTTGAACTGCTGCTGCTGGTTAACGCGGCGAAAAAAAATTGAATGAAACATAGAAGATAAGGTTTAGAGGGACACAAACAAGAAATTCATTACCAAATTTCAACAGGAATGCTCGCAGGAAAGTTTAATCTGCTGCTTTCAAGTTTAATCTGCTGCTTTCAAGTTTAATCTGCTGCTTTCAAGATCTAGAATGAGATGTGGAACATTATGCCCGTCTATTACCAGACAGTTTGCTCGTGCATGCCTTTAATTGCCTTGCCTGTAGTGGAGTGGCGTGCCTCATTTGAACTTCAAGCAGCCGTGTATCACTGGCATGCTCGGCTTCAGCACTTAATTGACCATTGGCTCTTATCTAACATTGGTCGACAACGGGCTAGACGTGTATGGCCAGAGGCAAGTCGCTATAAGTTTTGGGCTTATAATTAAACCTGTAATTACAGTACACTATTCTAAATCAAGCAACGTGTAAAATCCAATAAATAAATAATTTTTTTATTCGGTTGAATTTAGCACTGATGGACGAATCTAATTAATTTTGTGGACCCACCAACAAACCAATAACTTGTATGTACACTTCGGAACTCAATGATATTTAATGGCTATAATTAATGCAGCGCTTATTTGACTGATTCTCCGCATTCATATCGTACAGAACTAATTCTCGTCACGTTCTCATTTCAGGCTCCTATGATCATCATAACAAAGGCTTGCTTGGGAATTGAACAGAATTGATCGAGGCACTCGGCAGTCTAGTAGGTAGCGAATTTTTTTCCGATAGCCAGTCTTTTAACTTGAGAGATACTCCGTGAAACGAGGATAAGAATCTGGGATTAGGTCGTGATAGACATGATTCTTTTTACAGACATGCGAAAGCAACGTCGAAACGTTAATGAAACGTGGAAAAGAAAACAATTACAGAAAAAAACTCTGCTATCTTAACGTAACCCAGATTTCTCCAAAAGCTTCCGGGGGTGACTTCCACGTCCAGAGACAGGCAGATTTTTTTTTCTTTTTCTGTGCTAAACTGCAGAAATGCTCGGAATTCATGACTTGGCAACAATTAGCATACACAAAAGCTATTCGAATATCGTGATCCTAATATTTGTTCAATCCATTACCTCGAATGGTGTGTTTTAACCGGAATAATATTTCCAGGCATTTTTTGGGGCATTTAAATCCTAAAGAATTCTTCTGTCGACAAATGCAAACATACAAATGTCGACAAAAAACATACAAATGTCGACAAATGCAAACATAAAGAATCGACAAATGCATTGAACTAAAAATCCGTTAATGTTATTCTCGTTAATATCACTCTTTTATAATATTATTCGGTGATCATTTGGTCTTTAGATGAGCGCCTTGCAAAGCTGTATATATGGAAGCATGATAGAATTGTTAATGCATGGCTACTGCTGATATATGTTTTGATTTAGCAAGTAGATCATCTAGGTTTTTTTTCAATATTATTATAATTATGTATATATTTCTTTTACCATACTTCGTGAGCCAAAGTGTTAGGAGTGAATAAATGAGCATCAGTTATTCGTATGTTGCCCTGCAATCATCTTTTTCCTGTTTATGCTTATTGCTTGCGTTTTCTTACTGCGTATAAAATTCTATAAGCATCACTAAGCAATAACTATTGGCCATAGATATCGATTGGGTAAATTGAATCCTCTTTGAAAGGCGTTATCTCAGATTGGGCGGAATCGCTCCCGCCATCTTTATTGTGGTCAGTTCATAGGCTGCCGGCTTCCCATCCAGCCGTGCAACGAATTTGCTTTGAAAATTTATTCTCTCATTTGGTCAATTAAATAAATCACATCCGTATTTTAAATGTTTCTATTCCTTTGTGCCGGTCTTCACCAAATTCAGTGAGTTGGAACTACTATGTTTCCTTCAGTGGAATCATTACGCATTTGTCTTAAACTTTTATCATTTCGTACGCAGGTACGCTATTTTCTTATCACCATCCATCAGACAGCTTTGAATTATCTTTGTGGATTTCGGACTTGACGCATTGATGTGCCATTGGAATATTTGCCCTCGTTTCCACGGTATTATTACAATCATTAACACCGTTGCCCATCTCCATTGTATACCTAATTTCCGTGAAAACGAATATTCTTAATTGAATGCATGCCTTGACTAACCGCATGATTTGAAGAGGCTGAAATTTAAAGGCAGTTATGCTCGACTTTATGAAGCTGTCAGATTTTCTACCGCCAGTGCCGAAAACTTCACCACAGCAACTAGAGTCGCCGGCCTTCAATAGAAACGATCTACGGTGAAAAGAGAACCGAGCCATAACTTTCTAGCGAGTTCTAAACATCGTCGTTATCATTGTGAGGGAATCTAAGACTTAAAGTTGTGGTTCTGACCATTATTATAGGGTATTTAGTGACGAGGGCCGGGATATGTGCTGCGTTTGCTACGTAGCTACTTGTGCGTCATAAAAATTAACGTTAGTGGTTTAGTCCTAGCGAGATCTGCTGAAACTAAGCAAGCTTTGATATAGAAGAAATAACCAACATGTTTCCTTCAAACATTTGGCATTCGCATTGACAAATTTTAAAGAACACTTTCTTCGAACTTGGTACTGAAGTTTCAAAGTATTCAGAGTTTGTTTTTCAAACAGTATATACTAGGTAGAAGGAAATTTTACAATGCTTGGTTACATTTCATGGGAAATTATACAAATAATTTCGCCTGTTCCGACAAGACGATTACGCCATTCTTATAGGAAACGTCATGTCAGGTGAATTCAGTCAAGTAATATCGAATTGCTGTTATACTTCAAGTAATATTTTATTTTCTGTCGAATTACGTACATCTGGAGAAGTCCATTGCGGAATTTTTGTCCCGCTGAACAGTTGTAAGATAATAGAAATTATTTAGCTGTACTATCAAAGTCATCTCAAATCCGCTACTATGATTTGAATCTTAAGCTACCACGTCTTTACTTACAGTCTTTAGGTACGAATATCATTGCTGACGATTAAAAAACCCGACGATAAAGGGGCTACCGATTCGACTTACCGAGACAAGTCGCTGGCTTAGCCCACATGTGATATGGGCGAGACAGAACCCGGGGTGCCAGTACGCTACATATATTATTATATATTGCAGGCGAAAAACTTCTGATTGAATTGTTTCTTAAGGTATTATTAAATTCGTGCCGTACAATCAAAACTCGCTCGATGTTGACGAGTGGGCGATCTCTCGTCTGGTAGGATTAGCTTAGAAAGATGTCTGTGATTGGCTCTCTGATTTTATAAACTCTTGAATAATATTGATAGCATTGCCCTCTGTCATTAGGTACGAATAGTATGGCATGGGGTTAATTTATCTGATGATAAAGAATTACTGTATCTATTCAGCTGAGGTACGTGGAACAATGCCTAGCAGAGCTATGCGCCCGGCGTGACTTGGCACCACAGTGCCCGATCGAACCGCTGCATGTCTTCGCTTCTATGGCGTTCACGCGCTGACTCCCTATAGAGCCTAATTTTGTTCCTATTTCAATTTTGAGCTCTTCTTGACTAAATTTATTCCGCTTGCTAACTGCATATATATCTTACGAAAATAAAAACGTACTTGTAATAAATATTTCGTTATTTGCAATCATTATTTTATTTTGGCGCGATTATCTTCGGAACAATTCGATGTCGTCACATCATTCACACACCTTACCAGAACGATGTCGCAAACGCGTTCCAACTTGACTGTCGCACATTATCCGTAACTATGGGTTAAAGTTAAACTACTGACGTAATCACCACGTCACTGGTTCCAAAATTGTTACAAGTATTACAATTTCGATGGGTTCTCGTTTTAAACAAATTTATGACAATTGTGAAACGACTTTAAAGATTATCTTGGAAGGAACCCAAACTGCCATCTGACGTTCAGTAAGAGATAGCCTAAAAGTCTCTATTATTACGTTTATAGGAATATCTGACCTCGTTTCTCGTTCCGCCGGATTTCGTTTGTATAAATATCTTTGTCTTTAGTTTAAAAATGGTACAATATTAAGCTTGGATAGTCTTGGGAAATGTTATTCATGCATCTCCATTCCATTCCAAATGAATGCATTCATTTCTAATTATTTTTTCAAAGAACGGCAGCTGCACTTACGGAGTAGAACCCAGGAGATAATTTTTTAACTATGTTTTATTTAAATTTACTTGGATATAATAATTAACGTGCATTAGCCATGCATTCTATTGGAATTAATTATAATCCATTTCTTTCTAGATTACTGCTATACTCTTGTATCGATCTGATGATTAAAGATTTACTGTACATCAAACGTATAGTCTAGCTCGTATAAATTCGAAGCATATCGTATCAAAGTTGCTGTCTGTGATGTAGGGCTTACGAGTGAAAGACAAATTCTGCTCACATCTATAGTTTCGGGAACTTCTCACCTTAGATCTGCGACAAGCAACAATGTTCCAGCAGCTGTCCACAAAGTCTGGATCATTCAACGATCTCCTGGATCTTGAGGAGTCCATTCGTGTGGAAGAGGAAGACCTGGAGCATCACTGCTGTTGTTTCAGGAATAACCTGAAGTTGTCAAAGCAGGACGAGAATCCAAAGAAAATAGTCCGTTACTACAAAAGAAGCGATGGCGGGGCACGAGATTCGTCGTACGATAATGTTTCTCAAACTAAGACAGAGACGTTGCAGCAGCGACAGCCTTTGCTATCTGATGTGCCTACGGTCTTTGCTTCCTCTGAAGACAATCGCCTTGACGATGACGAAGATGTTGAATCTACGACGACTTTCTCGGGCTGCTTGAAGACGCCCTTCATTCAAGTTATAGACGGTCCTAAAACCAACTTTATTTCCTCAAGTAATGAAAATGACGTTGTGAAACTGGAGATAAAAAATGATTCTCTTGCCCAACTGCAAAATGATCCTCGAATTTCTATGGATTCTCCGCCCAGGACCATTCGGTCACAGTCCTTGAAGTATCCCTCTCACTGCTCCAAGTCGGTCTCGTTCAGTTTTTCGTCGCACCCTTCGTCCCCAGTATTTAATCCTCGATGCCCCATTAACGAGAGTTCATCTTCCCCTTCGAAATCCGTCGGCGAAGATTCCTCCAATCTTCGCTGCTCACATTCAATGATCGGCGCCCCGTTCTTCTCGTCATCTCAGTCGTACACGGGACCCCGTAAATCCAGTAACACTTCCGTGGGCTCGCAGTCTTCCGCCCTTCTTTCCGTATCTCACATCACGAAGATTATGCCGTCCACGCGCCTGGTTCCAGCTACCGAGTTGCCTCCTGTTGGCAGGATGAGGAGAGTTTTTACATCGCATGTGCGCCGTCGCAAGAAAAATAAACCATCCGCTATCAGCTTTCATCTGTCGAACATGATTAAGGAACCTCTTCGCGTCGTGCGATCTGTCCCGCTCACATTTCCGGCAGGGTGAGTACCTATTTTACTTGATGTTCAAATAAACTTTTGTGCCGTAAATTCTATTGCTCTAAAATCGCAAATTATTTATCTAAGCATTTAATGGCAAACCTTCCATGACAACGTTAGCTGAGTTCCACATTCTGTGTTAATGTTGTACAGCAGCCTTGGATACTCGGATGGCATAGCGCGGAGTTCTTCATGTTGAAAGCTGAACTTATTAACGAATCATTTACCTTATCGATTCATCATCTTGAACAAATGCCTTATGGTGCCTTAACCTTTATGAACGTAAAGAAGTTAAAAACGAGTTTTTGATAAACTCAATCCCCCTTACAATTGTTTCGAAAAGATATTTTTGTTAATATCTGTCTGGTGGAAGTTTTGAATTTTAAAATATTTTACCATTTTTTAGACTCGTGAAAACTGCTGAGATGTTCGGACACACCTCATGAAATCATTATTAGACCTAGATTAGTCGTCTCCCCTCACAGTATTCATTTATGATTATAATCGAAGTTTTATTATCTGTTTGTAGTGGTCATTATGAAGGGAAATCGCAGTGCATAGGAATTTGATTCGGATTCTCTGGTCTAATGATATTTGACACTCGCAATCTGGTATCCTTTGAGCTCTGATGAATTGCGGACATCAAACAGCGGCGCTCAGCTGCACTGGACGACGCGTGTTCACACTCCTCGATTTTTGTGCCGGCAATTTTACAGATAGCCGCGCTCACTCCCCTCACCACGTATACATTGCGCTTCTTCTGTCATGGAATTTCGAATTTCATCTGTACGAATAGAAAGGGTGCAGTACCAAATTTATCTATAGCGCATGAAGATAAAATATTTATTTACGAACATGCTGATTTTTATCGAATCAATTAGTAATTTGTTGTAAATCTTACGAATAGAATGGGTGCAGAACCAAATTTATCTATAGCGCATGAAAATAAAATATTTATTTACGAACTAGATCTAGGTACATTTGCGAGCATGCTGATTTTTATCGAATCAATTAGTAATTTCTTGTAAATCCTGTTTTGAATCATGAGAATGAATTAAATTCGGATAGTGAACTAAATAATTTACTTGCAACAATAATTTGTTTTCGACATCTGGCTTCGACGGAATTGAATTATTTCGCTTGTACTGGTTTCTCACATTATTTCTGTTTGCCCTTCATGGCGATGACAATTTGTTAACCAAATGAAATATTGAATATTTTTCGGGCATCCTGTAGCGAGAACTACTAGAGATTGAAGCAAGTTTGAAACATGCCTGAAAAGTATTCAAAATATTTTAGGAAACCCCGTCTTAAACCATTGATATAAAATTGAACAAATCCCATAAAGTGTGATTACCAAAAGGCAATTCCAAGAGTAAAAAAATATACCGTTTACTTCTATAAATTCCATTCGTAGTGAATAAAATTCCATTCCTGTAAAAATTAGTGAGATATTATAGAAGTAGTGTTAAGCAGTAGTCGGAGGTAGTAGTACTGAATAAATCTGCTAATTAGTTCTAACATATTTCTTATTTTTTAAAAGCATCTTAGAATCATTTGAAATTATCATTAGGAACGAATTGAGCGAGAAACGCTCAATTCGTTACTATGAATCATCTTTTTTACGTTACTATGAAACGTAAAATACGCAGTTTACTAAACTCTTGTTAAACGCCTGATTATTCCTCTATTTGATTGTATTTTCGAGGAGATTAAACTACGTTTAGTCGCTGTTGATCGTGGCGGAGTCTCGTAATTTTTTTGCTAGTTATTAACTCGTTAATATGTACTCTGTTAGAAAAAACGGTGAAAAAACGGTCCCACTGGCGTTTTAGTGGCCAGTCGCCCCGTGAAAATAAACTGTTTCGCCGTTTTTATGAGATGTTTTACGGATTTCTAGTGTTAAATTAGAATAAAAACGGTGACACGGTGTTTCTTTTCACGTGCCGACCGGTTACTGGAACGACGGTAATACCGTTAACGGTAATTTTTCTAACAGTGTAATGATAAACGCCGTACCTGATTGAAGTCGTGCATGATTTATGACTGCATGTACGACTTCATTAGCGACTTAATTGTCCCGTTCCAGGACGAAGTAAATAAATCTACCGTCTGAGGAATCTATTTCACTGCTATCACGTTTTGCACCCAAGTATCACAAATTGAATCTTTTTATGAACGTCCTATCAGATGTTGTTGACCACAATATTCCAAGTCAATAAACGATGACTTCTGAAGTTTGTCGTTAGCGAGCTTCTTTCTAATTGGATTTGAGTTCGTATGACTTCCCTCTTGGAGCTTTCCTATGAAGATCAAAATGTTCAATTCGATTTGGTATTGAATTTTATTTGTTTATCCTACATGATAGCTTTGATATAATCTCGAGTTTTACAAATACAAAGAAAATATAACTCAGTACTCACTGCAGTGAGTGACTGAAAGCGCATTTTCTCGTCGACGAAAACTTGAGGTCACGGACAGACGGACGGACAGACAGACAGACGGACATGGCGAGCACAATAGTGCATTTTTCCATAAATGAAAAAATGCGCTAAAAATGCTGCACCCGCGGTTCGGGTGATCGCCACTGCCGAGCAGAGGCCATATTTTCAAAATTCGCTAAGTGAACGTTAGTACTTACGCTCTATTTCCATGTCTATGATTGGTGGATTTTGCTTGAAAGGCCGTCAATGATTGGCTGATGAAATTACGATCTCTTAACTTTTTTTGAAAGTATAGGCCCTGAAGGATATCTCAAACCTCTTGCACGTATCATTCCTAAAGGGATTTTCCTCCTCATATTCTGGCGATACCCTCACTTTAAGAGATTTTTGTTTGACAAGAAGACAATTGAGGGCTTGATGAGGGGTGGTGTCTTGACACTGACAAATGGAGTGTCGTGCGCCGAGCAGCCGCGGCCTCTGTCTGCCTCTGTGCAGTGATAGCTGACGTTGTACTTGAATTACTTGAATCTTGCAATAAATATTTTATTTTTAGCGCATTTTCTCATTTATGGAAAAAATGCGCTATTGCGCTCGTCATGACCGTCCGTCCGTCCGTCCGTCAGTCCGTCCGTGACTTCAAGTTTTCGTCGACGAGAAAATGCGCTCTCTGTCACTCACTGCAGTGAGTACCGAGTTATGTTTTTTCCTTTATATCACGATTTCCGCTCCGTTAATTGTCAAGTTTATTTGAACTTTCTTATTTATGTGGGGAAGATGAACAAGAATCCAGAATCAATTTTGTTTCTTAATATACATCTAATTATTATTATTATTATTATTCCACGAAGAGATTGTCGTGGCGTCTCGTTCAGATCGAACTTCGAGGGCACGTTACAAGCGGCTAAAAAACACAAGATGATATAAACAGATGACATCTATGCTAAAACAGAGGACATATGCCAAGACTGATGACTAATGATTATTATTCACTTATTTTTGTTCAGAACTAAATAATTATTAATAACACAAAGCTAATGACCTCTCAGGACGTGCTTGTGCTCCTTATTTAGATTTGCTTCTGAATTCTCATTACAGAGTACGACGCATGATCATCACGTCGGAGTGGTTGTTAATAGGAATGTTAATTCTCAATTTTTAGAAATTTGATTGCTTAATTTAATAATTGATGATAACAGAGGCTTGCAATCCGGTAATCAAAGACGATACTAGCTGTACTATTAAGAAAAAATTCGGGAATGTGAACTAGGTGCTTGACGTTGAGATGATTAATTTTTAGTTACATTAATTGGATCTTCGTCGTTAAGCATGCGCATTTGAGCATATCCTACGCTGTCCTTGCG
Organism: Hyalella azteca; assembly: GCF_000764305.2. Classification (NCBI taxonomy): domain Eukaryota; kingdom Metazoa; phylum Arthropoda; class Malacostraca; order Amphipoda; family Hyalellidae; genus Hyalella; species Hyalella azteca. Next base: position 29,115 of record NW_025937108.1, read on the forward strand.
TTTTTTTAACCTTGTTTTGAGTATTCGACATCGCAAGTGGGTTAATGTCTGAAATTCATTCATTTTTTACAGGCCGTAGAGCAAGCTTTAGGCTTATATAGGTTGACCAGAAGAGGGAAAGGATTACACTCTTCATATTCTGAAGAAAGATGATGGCAGGCACTCTTTTTAGCGCATTTTCTCATTTATGGAAAAATGCACTTTTGTACTCGCCATGTCCGTCTGTCTGTCCGTCTGTCCGTCCGTCTGTCTGTCCGTCTGTCTGTCCGTGACTTCACGTTTTCGTCGACGAAAAAATGCGCTCTCTGTAACTCACTGCAGTTAGTACTGAGTTAGGTTTTTTCCTTTTTATAACGATTTCCGCTCCGTTAATTGTCAAGTCTATCTGGACTTTCATATTTAGGCGGGGAAGATGAGCAAGCATCCAGAATCAAGTTTGTTTCTTAATATACATCTAATGATTATTATTCACTTATTTTTGTTCAGAACTAAATAATTATTAATAACACAAAGCTAATGACCTCTCAGGACGTGCTTGTGCTCCTTATTTGGCCAGTCAGGGGATACTTGAGTGTTCAAATTTACTGAATAATTACAGTGTTTTAATAGAGTTTTGAATGTTTATTACATGACCTTCTTGATATAAACACAGCAATTGAAGGATTTCTGATATAATTTTTTTTCAGATTGATATTAACGAGAACTTCATCGCGTTATCCTAGTATTTCCGTGCTTGGAAATTACATCTGCAACTAGTCGTGCAAATCACTTCCTGAGCGCTGCTTTTCAAGTCCAGTCTGTACCGTGACTTAGAGTTAATAGGCCTGTCAACATAAGATTATAATCAAGTTAATAACTTAATGTATTTGAACTAGGTGCTTGACGTTGATATGATTAATTTTTAGTTTAGATTAATTCGATCTTCATCGTTGGACATGAGCATTTGAGCATATCCTACGCTGTCCTTGCGTTTTTTTTAACCTTGTTTTGAGCATTAGACATCGCAAGTGGGTTAATGTTTGAGAATCATTCATTTTTACAGGCCGTAGAGCAAGCTTTAGGCTTATATAGATAGACTTGACGCAAGAAGAGGGAAAGGATTACACTCTTCATATTCGGAAGAAAGCTGATGGCAGGCACTCTTTTTAGCGCATTTTCTCATTTATGAAAAAAATGCACTATTGTGCTCGCCAAGTCCGTCTGTCCGTCCGTCTGTCTGTCCGTCTGTCTGTCTGTCTGTCCGTCCGTGACTTCACGTTTTCGTCGACGAGAAAATGCGCTCTCTGTCACTCACTGCAGTGAGTACGGAGTTATATTTTTTATGTATTTAAATTGCAGTGAAGAGAGACCAATTTTTTTGTCTTGTCTCATCCTAAGACAAATTTGATTTTTTCCGTGATTCATGACCTTAATCTGTTATTTCCATTAGATCAGCATAGAAACCTGTATTTTCGGGAGCTATTAATCCAGTGACAAATTCAGTCCGCAGCGCCTACGATTTGAAAGTAGGGACATTTTATCATTATTTATTTATTAATGGATTTTTTTTACTTCGTTGCTTAATTTCAGCGCCTTAGGTCTATGACGTCGTTGATGTGGCATGCAAAAGTGCCTGCAAAAATTCACAGATGCTATGAGCCTGAGACACAAAGTCTGCCGATAAATAACCCATCGACAACGAGTAATTTTCTGAATATTTAATTCGTAGTTAGCATGGATAAATATATTCTCTGTTCTACATTATTTACAGTGGGGAAACAAGTTGCTTGCAGTCAAAATATTGCCTATTTTGTACCCGCGGCAAATAGTATTAATCGGATTTGGGATGTTGGTTTACGGTTTGAAATTCTTATAATTTAGTTTCGTTGTAGTTTATTTCTTCTCAAATTTAAAATTATGTATAATATCATTATTTATTTGTTAGTGTATCCCATGCAAAGTAATAATATCTAACAAAAAAATTACTTATATAAAGTAGGATGCATTGGATCGAATCTGGAGCTTTGACAATGTCATAATACTATTTAATACTATTCAATACTATTCAATAACAAAAACTCCTGTGATGTTATTAAAAGGGACTTGGCTTTTGAAGAGCTTCTTTTGTTTTGCCTGACACACAATTAGCTGCTCGGTTGTTCTGCTCTAATAAGCGTCGAGTATTTTTAATGGAACGCCATAGGACATTTCTTGCATGACTTTGTTCTCTTCACAAGTGAGTGGTAATTGCTTTGTAGAGTCTTGTCTATTCATGCTTCTTTTGGTATAGCTATTTTATTTTGGAATTATTGATAGTTTTTAAAAATTGTTGATTTCTCAGTAAATTCGCATTGTAGTTTTTAACAAAGTTGCTCAATATCAATTTAACTCTCAGCGGAAGTGCAAAGTCAATAGAAATGCTGTGCTATTTTAACGGCGCTAGACATGAATATTTTTTTATGTTTTCAGGAAAAATTTAATAGGTTCCGATCAATTCAGCTCGAGTAGTCAGCAAAAAACAGCATAAATCATTTTTGCTAAATTTCAAGTTGTTTTCACTTCAAGCTTCATTTCGTGGAAAATTATGCATAGGTAATATTGTCCGGCTGTAATACGCCAGTTGAATCTTTTCTTTTATTTTTTCAATCAAAAGCAACCCAGAGATAATTCCAGAGCGAGTTCAAATAACATTTTATTTAAATAATAATTGTAAATATGTATGCGAAAACGCTGATTTATGACAGGAGTACAAGTTAGAATTGTGAAAATTTAGAAAAATTTTCAAATATTGTAGAAGTTGAATGGATTTCATGAAAATTTTACTCAATTCAGAACTTTGTTGGATTTATTTACATTTTTCGAGTGAACAAAAAATAACAAGGAAGAAAGAAAACTATAGATACTCAAATTTTATTCTAAGATCATTATTTTGTTGTGCAGCCTTAATTATAACTGAATGAAAAATAATTCATTTCAATTGCTACTTTTATTTGATCATTTTATTTTTGTCTTTTATTATTTATTATTGTCTCAATTAATCAGGCTACGAAAATCAGAACAAGTATGTTTCTGTGTAATTCTTGACAGAGATTACCCGCCTCGGTCCATTGCTTGAAACAATCTGCCGACAAATAATCTGTTTAGATTATCCTTTTCGTCAAATTTGATTTTTGAATTCGGACTTAAGCCAAATAAATCATCACTCCCAGAATTTGGTAGGTTGCTTTTATCTCCAGTGTGACACTTCGACTTCAGTGCTGTTGAACACACAATCAGGCAATCTATTCGCCAGCCAAACTAGTTCACCAATAAAAATTTTTTGTACGATGCAAGGTTCATTGCAAGTTCTTTTCCAAATTTGTGTTCTATCTTGTGTTATTTCACCAATTTAAAATTTATTTAATTTTTCCAGGTAAGTCTTGGAGAGAGATCCACTACGTGTTGGGCCCTGAGGCAGTGAGGCCGTCCGGGTAAGTAAGAACAACCAATTTATTGCAGTCTCTGCTGCAACACTTGATAGGCTCAGTTTTCTCTTACGCATCGCTGTCGTTTTCTATCATTCGAATATGTGCCCATAATTGGCTTCTTTTTTATTCAAATTCGAAATGCAAACTGTAATTCGTAGCATTTTCATGTACAGAAAAGTCTAGATACAATCTTGGTTTGGAATTAGAAAGTGGCATCATGACATGTTAATAATTATTTTATCGTGGTTATCTGATAGATGTGTGTATTCTTCAAGAAATTGCCAACTTTTTTCCGCAGTCAGAAGTTACTATGTGACGAAAGGAAGCAGGTAAGTTATTCATCTCAAATAACGTGCATCAACATCTTGGTCAATGTGTTATGTTTAAAGATTTTGTAATGACGAAACGAATTTGGGTCTCTACAAGTATTTCATAAAGTATGAAAACTTGCGTCGAGGTTTCCATCATTAGCCTTTTTTCGCTTTTCGCGCTATTAACTTGAAATTTCGTAAGAAATCATATATTTACACGGGAAGTTGTTTTAACGTTATCCCCCTTATATTTATTACCGGGAACCCGCCCCATGGCTTATTTCTCTACTAAATTATTACTTCTGTAATGAAGTGCCCATGAAAATTGATTATTCTGAAGTAGCACGTACGCCTCCCATGAGATTGCCTCTCGAAAATAATTAGACATTGTTTGCTATAGAATAATTGTTGAATGCTCAGCATCAATGTTTCCTTATACTGTTAATGTTATTTAACTTTGTATATTTATATCTTTGGTAGCCCTAAATATGTACTCTTGCTAATCATCAAAGAATAGCATTTAAAACATTAGAAACATTCCGCCTAAGAATATATACTTTTTTACAAACTTCCATTTGAGAATAATCCGTAAAAAACTACAGAATTCTCGGCGAAAAAATTAATTGAGAATATTTTCACGTGCATTTGACCGGTGCAATTGAACACGTGCAGTTGTAAGAAAATAATTTTAAATTAATCTCCCATTGACTATCATTCTAGCGATGTTGAGGGACGGTGAGCAATAATAATGTTTATTAATAAGCTGGTAACGTTCACGCTGTTCGCGAACCTGTTTTCCCTCATGAAATCGGTAAATTTATTGTATCTCAAAAAATAAAATGTCAAATAGGTGAGGAATTTATTGGGAAACTGGGACTTTGAGCGCCTCTGAAGTTGTAATGTAGCGGAAAATCACTACCATGAACTGGTAGTGAACGTCAGTCTATTGTACTATTCACTGGTGATTGGCTATTAATACCTATATTGCGAAAAGTGGGAGAATATGAATTTAATATTTTTAACAAAAAATACATCGGCAAATACAAGTTATTCGTAATTTACACGAATCATTTTCAGTAAAGGTTCATTAATCTGCCAAACCTATATTATACCTGTATACTGAAAACTTAAGAACAGATCATCATAACTGCTACGGACAACTATCGTATGATACCGTACCTTTATGACGCACATATTGCGTCTCTATGAAGTCTTTGGTTTAAGATCCTGGTACTGACAGAGATATTCGTCTCCTAGCTTATCCTCTAGGGAGATTGTTAACTGGCCCGTGAACGTGATGACAGAAATTTTCTAATTGTAAGCAAAGAAGATAAATGACAAACAATATCTGATGATTTGGGTGTACGGGTTCAGCCAGCAAATTATAATGAGGTTGTTGGTCGAGGTCGTACCGTTACTTCGAGGAGAAGTAACGGTAGAGAATTCTATTCTATTTTTATTTATTCTATTATTATTTTAGCTTTAACATGGTACGCTAACTATCTAACACAAAGCACGTTATTCCGAGTGTATTTTCCATATTCTGAGCTTTGTCAACTAGACTGTTTTCCCGTCTGAGATGTGTATAAGAGACAGCTTGAAGNTGTTCTTGACGTTAGTCTAATGTAGTGACATAGACTAAATCTGATAGCTATAACCTGATTGAATTTCCCTCTCTCTATATATCGTTCGAAATTTCGGGTTATTGTCATCTACAGCGGCTTCGATTTCCGACACCATAATCGGCATTGTCTCCTTATTTCCTTGAAATTTAATGTTTACATTAATTCAAATTTTAAATAATGCAGTTTTATGCTCTTTTTTGGGTGGCGTTGCTCTTTTTTCGCGGTAAACTAGTGGTGGCCATTTTCGACCGCACTGGTCTTTATTTTACCTTACATTTACGCAGATTCCACTTTCACTGAAGTCAGCCTAAATTTTTTTGTTGGTCATATTTTCTCAAAAATTTTGAAATAAATTAGAAATATGGTACAAGTGCCTTTCTGNAGGAGCCCTTCGTTCAAGCACATTTCATTAAAAATAAGGCCGGTTTTGCTTACAATTTCCTTATCATTTCACTTCTTTAGGCGAAATTTTAAGCAAATCCGGCGTTATTTTTTATTTTATAGCTATGCAAATTTCTTATTCTATTTAAATAAAATTTCTAATTTTCAGATCTTTCATCTTCTGCGATTACAAAATATGCAAGCAAAATTGAGCAATTTGTGGTGTTCAATAAAATCACGGTGTATCACTTGCGGTGTTCAATAAAATGATGATGTATCACTTGCGGTGTTCAATAAAATGATAATGTATAACTTGCAGTGTTCAATAAAATGATAATGTATAACTTGCAGTGTTCAATAAAATGATAATGTATAACATGCGGTGTTCGTTAAAATCGTGTTGTATGACTTGTGTTGGTAATGAAACAAACGTTCATTGCATCGCTAGCGGTCTCGACCATACTTGTTCCGTTACTTCCGAGGCCTTCATTAGACGTGAGCATTATTGTAAGGAAGACAGAGGCTCCAGCTTGTTTGCTCTGCCTCGAGCTAGGAGCAAGCACCGTACCATCAAAACTCTGTAACACGTAGCAGCCTAAGTGCACGTAGCGGGCGATATTTAGTCAGTGATTGGTGGGGTTAGCTTCAAACGTCGCCATTGATTGGCTGCTTAAGTTACGACCTCGTAACTTTTTTTTAAAGTACGTCTTCAGACTTTTTTGCATCCTTAGCTTAAGTAAAATGAATAAAGTTTATGCTGGGCTCCAAGTGACGACAAAACCGAGATGGCCGACGAAAACCCACCTATGAATTTAATTTGATGTCTAGATACTATGATACCATATCAAATCGCACAGTTGAATATTAAACATCATATATATATATATTAATTCAGAGGGCACAATATGCTAAACTTGAACATATTTACTCCATCTAGTATCTGGAAAATTAGACAAATTATTAATTTCACTTGCATGCACGGCTCGGAATCATTAAGAAAGGAACACCGTACGGCGTATATGCATGTTTGACTTGCATGAATAGTTTTAAACATTAATCAGTTGAAAAATGCAATATATATCACGCATAATATTATGTTATAATAGAGGAGTTATTTTGTCATTGAACATTTGAACAAGTCCGATAAATTGATTTGACAGCTCATAATTTGCGGACTAAACGGTGCATCAATGGTCCATGTCGAGTGTTAACTTCCTAACCTCTCCACTTGAAACACGTTCCATACGCCTGTGTCATCAAATTTCTTCAAGTGTCTCAGCCCAGGATGAAGCTTACAAGATTACTCTATGTACATAAGACACAAACCATTTAAAGTATTTTACTCATGTCTTTTAGTATTAGTCTCATGTCTCATGCTAGTCAAACACCAGCCTTTGTATTCCTGTTAATTATTGAATGCATTTGTGGTACGAAACGTATTGTTTTTGAACGTTGATTTCATCGCCCTGTTGCAAGGACAGTTGAATTGCCCGCTTGAGTCACATCAATTTTAACATATTTCTTACTGCCAACTTGCCGAGAGTTCATTGAGTCATAAGTATATTATATTATGATCATTATTGTCGTCAGCTTCGTGGTAATTCAATAAGTTGATCGTTAGCATCAAAGATCGTTCGTTATTCATAAAACTTCCTCCACGGTAATTGGAGAAACATCTTTTATGTTCTAGCGGTATTTTTAAGGAGTATGTTTATTTAGATCCAACAATCTATCTAATCGTTGTTGGCTTCAGTTCATGAAGATATTTTCACTGTTTATACCTGATTAATTGAGACAAGTTTGCCCTCAAAGAGCACGGACAATGGGTTAGATTGATATTAAACAAGATTTGGAAAATTTGGTCTCATATTTGTAGCGCCTTGCCTCTATTCAAAGCACGCCAACGTTATTGATGAACAACAGAAGTGAAATTGTTTCGGTTCTTTTCTTGGTCAATTTCGGTTTTTATTTTAGAGGACATGATTAATTGAAAAAAGGTATCGCTTTAACACGAAGAGGTAAATCAACAAGCCTGCCATTTATTAAAGTTCTGCATATTAAATACTGTAAAGAAATTGATGAATCACGAGCTTGATGAGTCTCACAGGAGTATTTGCCACGCGACGATACCAAAATATAAATTTAAATTATTACGTGCATGAATTTTTTTTCAAATATTAAATGATAGAAATGGTAGAAAATGCAAAGGGTTTTATTATCCAGAGTATGAACGAATTCGTGTCATTTTTCTTCGCTGTATTACTTCCATAAATGATGTATACGTAATAAATTATTTACAACAATAAATTCGTTATTGTTATCTTAAACATGAATATTTTCCAGTAGCCTGGATATTTTAGTTGATGTTAAATTTTTGTATCGTCCATCTCATTGCTGGCTCGAACCAACAGACCCGTCCATGTTGACTTGCAATTATGCGCATGCGTGATTTTTTTGTCACATTTAGCGTCATGTTCATGGTTGAGTTTTTTATTTGTTGTTCCTTTCATGATGTTGTGACAACGTAAGTCTAATTTACAAGGACCAAATGATATATTCCGTGACTTTAAAGTGCAGTCACCTGACGCCTGTTTGTCAGCTATCGGGCAAAAAAGGTCTGTTTTTTTTTGCACGATGAGCTTGTTGTTATATTGTGTGCTTGTAGCGCAAAGCAAATGGCTTGTAATTAAATTCTGTCTCTGTTATTTTCAAAAATTAATTGTAAAATCATTTGTCGACGGTCGCGTTGGCATTTCTGTGCCTGTGGTCAAATTATTATTCATGTAAGCTAAGAATTTCACATTTTTAGCGCATTTTTTCATTTATGTAAAAAAGCGCTGTTGTGCTCATGTCCGTCCGTCCGTCTGTCTGTCCGTCTGTCCGTGACTTCACGTTTTCGTCGACGAGAAATGCGCTCTCTGCTACTCACTGCAGTAAGTACTGAGTTATATTTTTTTTATTTCTACAGATCATTCTTTGTTACTATATGGACAACTCAACCTGCCTACAGGTAACCCTATTGATTTATTCAATTTACGTTAATTTTACGGCGGAAAACCAACTTCTCTCTTCAAATAAAGTAGGATCAATTAAGGCCGTAAATATTGACTTGGGAATAAAATGTATATATGCGATAAGATTTCTGTCTATAGAAATAAAATCCAGTGACCAATGTTGAAACTTTATTGTCAAAATTGTGCTTTTAACGTTAGTGAATGCGATGTTCCAGGTAGGTATTGTCAGTGATGTAATCGATGTAGTAGAATTATTTCAACATATTTTTCTTGCTTCACTTCTATTATGCCTATACGCGCTGGCTTACTGCTTTCCCAATAACTCGTTTACACTCGCGATTCTCTACCGGGTTAACTTCTCAATAATTACATTGCCTACATAATCCGTTTCAATATCCTAGTCAATATTACAACAACAGTGTATAAATAAATTAGTCACGTTTATCACATCAAGGTCTAAAATATAATATTTTTTACATTATTTCATATGGAGTAAATGTTTATTTTCCAAATGTAGGTAAAAGATTGCTTTGTTAAAGAAAAATTAAGTTAGAGCTCATGTCACAATCCCTAAATTATGAAACTCTACGGAGAATACACCTGAGATTCGAGTAATTCATGCTCAAGACGATGTTGAAAACATTTTACCGTCTGAAAAACACTTTAATGTATGAACGAATCACACTATTACACAAATTGCTTTGATTTCATACAGCTTTTTTAAGTAACGTTGATTTTCAAGTTTTACTATCTTATGTTCATCCATGTAACAAGCTATGCACCATGAGCGAAAATGTTGTTCCATATTAATCGGGAATTTTTATTTTAATACGTGTTGGATTTTTAACGTTTGGAACTTTTCATGAATTTTCAGCCTTATTTTCATATCACTAAACTATAGCATCAAAAATTGTTCATATATGACTGAGCTGAAGTCTTATGTAAGGTACTGAACAACGTTCACAAAAAAAATTCACTTATCACATGAATTTATGAACAGTTTATTCAAATTTGTATAAGACAAACGTAAAAATAAACTTGTATTTGATATTTCACTGTCTTTCTGAGTTATCTCTGTTATTTTAAGCCTGCCTTTTGAACAACGTTCTCAGGCCTCAAAGTTTACAAATTGAACGTTTTTCCCGCCTAACTCTTTGAAGATCTCCAGACAGAGAAATGTACGAGGGGAGTTAGAAGATAACGAATTCGAGTAAAAGGTTACAGTTTCTGTTGATGCTAACTTAATCCGCTGAGAAAACAGACAAATTCTCTCATGCGTAGTTATTATGGTGATTTTTTTACATTCGTGCCTCGCATCTCAGTGGAAAGAGCAGCAAAGTTGAGTGCGCGTACTGACCTCAGTGCACCACGAATTATAACAGTTATACACCAGTGCACCAAGTTATTTACCAGTACATTACAGTGCACCACGTTATAATGGTAATTTTTTACATTCGTGCCTAGCATCTCAGTGGAAAGAGCAGCAAAGTTGAGTGCGCGTACTGACCTCAGTGCACCAGGAATTTGTCATCAAATGGAAGTGAAGAGCGTGTGTTTAGGCAAAGTTAGAGAGAGAAAGTGAGTGTGTAATGCCCGTGCAGTGTCGGTCTGGTAGCTGCACTGCTCCGCCTAATGGAAGTCCCTCTGTAAAGTTACGCTCAGAAGCTCTGGGCTTCTAGATGCATTTTCTCTTCGTAGATGCTCCAGCTGATCTTATTTTTAATTTTTCGGTTCTAACTGCTTACTGAATTCAGTTGTCAGTTGCGTTGCATTGACTCCTTTGTTATTTCAATACTGGGTGTTATAATGGTATTTTTATGTTCAGCCCTGATGTTATTTGTCTACCATATCTTAGATTATCTTACTACTTCAGTTATAATGGCTCGCATATTCGACTGTTGATTCCACCAAAAATTTCAATTTTTGAACCCTTGTTTGATTTCTGGCAAAGCAATTCTTTTGTCCTCAGTCAGGAGTAACAATTTACCCGATACGTTCTCGTATTTTCTTAGCTATAAATACAAGTGAATCTTGTTTTTATAGAAGCTATGTCGTCTATTTATGTATTTTATCTTGTATTTATTGCAGATTAATTATTCAAAGTATTAATTAACATTGAAATATTGATGTCCAAAGGTTCTTTTGGTTTATGTCTCTCATGATATTCATTGACTATGTTTATACTTCCCCACATTTTTTTAATTAACTGCTGGTATTTTAAATCGATTTTTAAAAGTCAGCGAACATGTTTCTCTGTAGCATTCTGATGCACGGGAGTGGAAACTGCTGATCAAAGGCTCGTTGTTTAACTCGAATGTCATTTTTGTTACAGGGGTTTTTGTCTCGTGTTGACTTCGGAGCAATCCTTATTTATTTTACGTTGGAATTCGTTGGTTGTACTGCGATCTATTGTTTTTCTTGCCAGCGATTTTAGACCTCAGGTTATTCTATTTCCTACGGAGAAATGTAGTTTTGTGAGACTTGATTCCCTCGGATCCGTTATTCTCTGTATTTGTTACAACGAAATACTTAACCTCTGTTAATGTGTGAAAATATTAGCTGCAAAACCATTGTGCGATATGCATTTGTCTATACGTTCATTTTCATTTTTTTAATGCAAATTTCTATTAATCTTTGAAATTTGAAATCTGTTTTTTGAATAAATTGCCATGAATATAATTCCCGCTTTCATTTTAGTGAATGAAATCATTTTTATTGTCTTAAGGCTTTAAATTACCGAGAGCACAAAATTGATTGAATCGGAAATTGTTGAATTCAATCAATTCATGTGCTCTTTAAATCGTCACAATTTCAAACTCCATCATTGCCAACCTTTAAGTGATAATTACCCATACGTTTTACGAATGAACGCTGCATTGAGAAGTCAACTATTGACATTGATTAACTGTTTAAAAAGTATATACTTCAATATTTTCATTTCCTATGCCGATATATCGATTAAAAATATTATTGTTCAGTATTTATCGCTTACATGATAAGAGGGTTGTTATCAGTGCAGTAGACATGATAAAAGGGTTGTTGTCAGTACAGTAGTCTTGAAGTGAACTATTGAAATGGGAATTATTTAGAAATAAATTCTTAATAATGCAATGAAATGTGAATCTATTCCACACTACTAAGTATCAATAAATGAAATTTTGAAATCATGACAGTTTCGCACTTTTCTTGTGGTTTTTCATGAGCTAATCACAGTATATTTCTGGGGCGAATTTTGTGTGAGTTTATTCTAAATATGATGCGTTGTGATAACACTATTAATGTCAGTATTATGAATTGTGACTTGTAACAGTCAGGCGATATTCATGTCACAAATCATCACACGATAAAGCTTTGTGACTTGTAACACTCCTACACTATTCATGTCACAAATCATCACACGATAAAGCTGTGTGACTTGTAACACTCCTGCACTATTCATGTCACAAATCATCACACGATAAAGCTTTGTGACTTGTAACGCTCCTGCACTATTCATGTCACAAATCATCACACGATAAAGCTGTGTGACTTGTAACACTCCTGCACTATTCATGTCACAAATCATCACACGATAAAGCTTTGTGACTTGTAACACTCCTGCACTATTCATGTCACAAATCTTTGTGTCATGTGACCTCGCTTCAGTGTAAGTTTTCAGCTCTGTCTCTGCCCCAAAAGCTTCCTCTTATCAATAATTAATAACCCAGTCGATTACGACCGGATATACCGAGTCTTCTCCCCTTCAATCACAACTCAAGAAAACTCCAGATGCTTTGAGTGAAAATCTTATGAAGTTTCCCTCAACCCTCCGTGCGAAGTTACGTAATTAGGCTAGATCGTAATCTGTCTCAAGATCGGGATCTGCTTCGAGAGAATCTATAGAAGACGAGCCAACTTATAATACCTACATATTATCCCTCTCGTCGATCCTGTGGGGAAATATGGCTATTTTTTACTGGGGTATTGCATCTCTGGTGGATTACTTCTGTTTGAATACATAAGCCAATCAAAATATAACGTAATATTAAAGTGCAAGTGATATCTTGCAAGATAGTGATGCGGATGCATTGAATTGAACCATTGTTTTTAGCGCATTTTTCTCATTTATGGAAAAAATGCACTATTGTGCTCGCCATGTCCGTCCGTCTGTCTGTCCGCCTGTCTGCCTGTCCGTCCGTGACTTCACGTTTTCGTCGACGAGAAAATGCGCTCTCTGTCACTCACTGCAGTGAGTACTGAGTTATATTTTTATTGATACATGTCGCCTTACAAATGCTGGTAAAACCTCGCTACATTGCATGAGCTTGTTGGCTGGTCATGCCGTGGACATTACTAACTGGTCAATAAATTCCTCTTGCAAATCCAGTGAAATTTTTGCACTCTATTTTGTCACTTCGAAGAACAGCCTGTTGTTAAGAATAGCTTTGAAGATGATCAATGAATCAGTTGATAATGCGTCGGAAGCCCTCGTATCAATTTCAGTTTGTAATTTACTTAAATAAGTTATTATGACACGCGTGGGTGTAATTTTTTATTTTAGATTTGTTATCGTCCTGAACGAATAATTGGCTGTAAGTTATCTGTTTAGATTCAGTAATCATTAAAATATAACTCGGTACTCATTGCAGTGAGTGACAAAGAGCGCATTTTTTCGTCGACGAAAACGTGAAGTCACGGACGAACAGATAGACGGACGGACATGACGAGCTTAATAGCGCCTTTTTTCCATAAATGAGAAAATGCGCTAAAAAATTATTGATTTTCTCCAGTGGTTGCTAGGCATTTAGTCTTCTTACGAAAATGTTTGTTTCCCTTCAACGAAGTAGTGTGTACTTAATTCTCGTGATTACTGTTCATATTTTCTATTACTAACTACGTATTGCTTATTTTATCTTATTCATGTTCTTGTTTATTACCACAATACACGGTAGAATAGCTGATGAAAACATACCCCTACTCATTGATGTTCGAATGATTTATTCTTTCAAAATATTTTAATGAGTGCCATTTTTTGGTATGAACAAATCTCAGAATTTAACTATTTCTACGTAAACTGCAATAAAATAATGTAAAAAATTCTTGAATTGTTTTGACTTACAAAAAAAATTCAATGCAAGATAATTATTTGCCTTGTTAAGAATTACGGACATGTCACAAAGTATTGTTAGTTAGTATTGCTTGCACCAAGTTTAATTTCAAAAGCTTTGGGGCAATTCAAAGAAAAGCGATATTATTCTATGAAAAATGTTTCTATGCATTCTCCATCTAAATTTAATTTTAATTTAGATACAAGCTTTACTTGATATTGTTTCGTGTATCATCCAGTAAATTGGTTGGCTTCCTACTCATATTACTATATGAATATTTATACTTTAATATTGTTAATTGAACAAAATTCTATATTTCTAGTATGACAATGATGAAAAATAGAATAATAAAAGTCATATATCTAATACTTATCATACACTGTGTCTTTTTTTTTGTAACAAACGTAACTTATGTTTGTTTTGTAACAAACGTAACGTGTACGTTTGTTTTGTAACAAACGTAACTTACGTTACGTTTGTTACAATAAATTTCATTTTCAGTTATACAAAAACAATTCGTATAGGCCGTGCGTTCTTGTAACAGTTCAGGTGCTGCCTAATTTTCCCCATCGGAGACTCTATTGTTCCATGGACAATGACATCCAATTATTTAAAGTATTAGAAGACTCGTATCCAGAGCCCTGATGATACGATTTTTCAATGACAGCTATTATATTATGAGAAGTTATTGAGCATTTATAAGTCATTGACTTTAATGCCATCCTCGAAGCTTTTGTTTCATATTGTCTGTCAACCGATTGTTTTGCGATGCCAGAGAGAAGCATTTCGTTTGTTGTGACCAAAATGTGGAAAATGAAAGGAAAATTCAGTTTGGACGAGTTGAGTTTCATAATAACTTCTGCCATGTTAGTCACTCGAGAAACTATAGCCGTAGCTCAGTATCGTATTGATGAGAGTCTTCTTAAATACCGTCACACGTTGCACTCATATTATATGTTGTTGCAGTATTCGATATCTCAGCTGACTGTGCTCCTCGTGCTTGAGACATCATCTTTTTAGCGTATTTCCTCATTTATGGAAAAAAATATAACTAGGTACTCACTGCAGTGAGTACTGAGTTATATTTTTATTGATACATGTCGCCTTACAAATGCTGGTAAAACCTCGCTACATTGCATGAGCTTGTTGGCTGGTCATGCCGTNATAATTCCCGAAAAAAACGAGCCAGAGCAAAACATGTACTAGGAAATCACAACGGGAAAGCTGTACGTCTTCAGGCAGACATATCCGTACGTGAAGGTCTGGCCGGATAGTTACATATAGTTTTGCGTTGATCACAGGCTTTGAGAAGTTCATTCAAGTTATAGCTCTGCTGCAGCAGTTATCTTTTCATTCAACGGCCGAATTGCCACGAATTGAAAAAATACGATCGCATATCACCGTTACACTCACACGTTAAATTAGATTCGTTCTAATGTTTCTCTAATAGATGCCTAAACATCTTGGGCCATACTTTCAAAACTCGCTAAGTGAACGTAAGTACTTACGCTCTATTTTCTTGTCAATGATTGGTGGATTTTACTTGAAAGGCCGTCAATGATTTGCTGATGAACTTACGATCTCTTTAACTTTTTTTGAAAGTATAGGCCCAGCTGGTCTCTAACTCTTCGGTTAAAGATATGTGTGTGCTATTCTCGAAGCCTTACCCCCGCTATAATACCGACTGGGCTAAGCAAACGCAAGGTTTGTGTTTATCGTTCTTTAGTTTATTTAAGATAAACAGAGCTCTTCAACAGCCGTAATTCGCCGGAATTGAATTTTTGCGCCCCAAAAAACGCTTTTCATTTTGTCGTTGAAGTTGGGTGATCAAGATTATCACTAATCAAGATGTACGTTAAGATGCTTGTCATATCATTGGTGTACCCATGGACGCTCATGCCTCACCTTTAATATGTCTGAGTAGGCGAATTCAAAATATTGTACAAATTAAGAGAAATGAAGGAGAAACCCGAGTCAAATGTATGCAGCGAAATAAGAATGGAACGTGAATAGTGATAATTTTAACTTGGATCTGTCGGTGGTGCATGTGCTGATATGAGCATTAAAGTGTAAAATGCATACTTATATTATATGTGGAGAGAACGTATTATTATTATACGTATTATCGATCTTATGAGATTATAGCTTTTTCTGATTCTAAGGAATAAACACAAAAACAAATTTTTTTAGCACATTGTTCTTAACATATCATCCTTCATCGACATTCATAACACATTATTAACATTATTATTATTTTCTTGTTCCTAACATATTACCCTTCATCGACATTCATAACAC
Source organism: Hyalella azteca (assembly GCF_000764305.2). Taxonomy (NCBI): domain Eukaryota; kingdom Metazoa; phylum Arthropoda; class Malacostraca; order Amphipoda; family Hyalellidae; genus Hyalella; species Hyalella azteca. Next base: position 45,277 of record NW_025937108.1, read on the forward strand.
ATTATTGTCATTATTAATATTTTCTTAACAAATTTTTTTTGTCAACATCATTTAGAAACCAAGATTTCTTTTGTATTAAGCTATAACATGAGTCCGTTATGAATCAGTTCTCTACTAATTATTCACTGAATTATAAGGTAGCAGTAATCTACTTTTCATCCCTGAAGAGCACGTGATTTACGAGTGTGTGTTATGTGTGGACGGACAGAGATGATTAAAATTTTCCGGTTTGTCAAGAATTTAATTTGTGACGTTGGTTGTTTGATTGTTAGTTCTGCAAACACTCACGCGCAAATGCTGATGGATTTCCCGTACAGTCTGAAGACAATTTGAATTTTATCTTGATTTAATATTGTATTGCCTCGACAATTGCGTTTCATGAGCGTTTTGATTTATGTTACCCCCAGGAATTACCCTTACGTGTTAAATTTTTACTGAATTGTGGGATTTATGTAAGGCGAAAACGACTTGAATTGTGGTAATAAATCTAATGTATTACTGCTTACGCGAGTAAGAAATTTTGCATCATTACCTATCGCATGTAAGGCAATTTTCTTACGCTACTTTCTTTACTTTGAAACTTATTTGTTTGGTTAGGTTTCCGGTAGAAAATTTTTTTGTTTGGTTAGGTTTCCGGTAGAAAATTTTTTTGTTTGGTTAGGTTTCCGGTAGAAAATTTCTATGGTTGGCAAAGTGCTCTGAATGGAAATTTTACATTGAAAACTAAACTGAAGTTTTGCGATGCATTAAAATTTTAGATTTTGAATTGGCTTAAGAACAAAATTGAGTTTAATTGCGTACTAATAAAAAGTGCAACTAGTCAAATGTCATTATAGTAAATCCGATCTTTGGATATTCAAACGCTGCGAAACTACAAATTCGCAAATAGAGGAACAGAATACCAAAATTATTGATGACTAATTTTCTCTTCTAATTAAAACCTTGCATTGAAGAATATGATGACTCACTCCCACGACATACTACCCGTTAATTGATTAACAAATTCATTATTGAGTTGATTAACATTAATCGATTATCTAATTCCTCACACCGTAACACCTATTATGTGTGGTTATCTGATCGCGATCTTATTTTTTTATTATGTTTCTGGAATCTCATTCATCGCACGGACAAGCTTAACCCGATGGAACCTCGTTGGCATCAATCGTACTCGGGTTCTGTGACCAGAACCTGACTATGATGTCGTATGACCAAAACCTGACTCTGATATCGTATGACCAGAACCTGACTGATGTCGTATGACCAGAACCTGACTATGATGAATGTGACCAGAACCTGACTATGATGTCGTATGACCAGAATCTGACTATGATGTCGTATGACCAGAACCTGACTATGATGAATATGACCAGAACCTGACTATGATGAATGTGACCAGAACCTCACTATGATGTCGTATGACCAGAAACTGACTATGATGAATGTGACCAGAAACTGACTATGATGAATGTGACCAGAACCTGACTATGATGTCGCGTGACCAGAACCAGACTATGATGATGTATGACTAGAACCTGACTATGATGTCGTATGACTAGAACCTGACTATGATGTGACTAATTTTCTCTTCTAATTAAAACCTTGCATTGAAGAATATGATGACTCAGTCCCACGACATACTGCCATTATTTGATTAATAAATTAATTAATTAATTGATTCACATTAATTGATTAACTAATTCCTCACACCGTAACACCTTTTATGTATGGTTATCGGATCGCGATCTTATTTTGTTATGATGTTTCTGGAATCTCATTAATCGCACGGACAAGCTTTACCCGTTGGAACCTCGTAGACATGAATCGTAGTCAGGTTCTGTGACCAGAACCTGACTGATGTCGTATGACCAGAACCTGACTATGATGAATGTGACCGCAGAACCTGACTATGATGTCGTATGACCAGAACCAGACTATGATGAATGTGACCAGAACCAGACTATGATGAATGTGACCAGAACCTGACTATGATGTCGTATGACCAGAACCAGACTATGATGAATGTGACCAGAACCTGACTATGATGAATGTGACCAGAACCTGACTATGATGAATGTGACCAGAACCTGACTATGATGAATGTGACCAGAACCTGACTATGATGTCGTGTGACCACAACCTGAATATGATGTCGTATGACCACAACCTGACTATGATGTATGACCAGAACCTGACTATGATGTCGTATGACCAGAACCTGACTATGATGAATGTGACCAGAACCTGACTATGATGTCGTACTCAGGTTCTGGGCAGATGTAGTTGCATATAACATTTTGTTTAGCATGTCTATTGATTGATATCGATGTATTTTCGAATCGTTGAAAAACAAACCTAAACTAAACTGCCTTCCTAAACAATTTTAGCTCGCCGATACTTAAAGCTCTGTTTCTGAATCAATTATATAGTCGAACATAGTGTTAATAGTGCGCGAGTATGAGAAATACTTACCTATCGTGCTAATAACTTATGAAATGGCAGTTGAACCAACTAAGTTAACATTTTTATCCACCAATAATTAGATTACTTGCCAATTTTTTCACATTTCTATGCTAGGAACGTGTGTTAAGAAATTAGATTTATAATTAAAGTCTTGGATGTCGCCGAACTTCATTAACATTTGTATACACGCGTACAAAACTGTCCAAACAGACGTTGTGCGCGACGCTTCACGGTAATAACTGAATGCATGAGAGCAAATCAACATTACACATAATTTACATGGATTTATTAACAATGTTAATTTTGACGAAATCTGAAACGTATTCTGTCGTATTTTCTGTGCATCATATTTTATCATTCAGGTTCGGCAGTTTCCATAAGCCGCAATTTGCATTATTGTCGTTTAAATGTCGGTACATTGTGAGATTTTTCCATTATTAGGCCGAGGCCTTTACTTTCATGCGTCGAGTGCTCCTTGTGAAGAATTTCGTCAGTTTATTGCAAGGCGAAGAGGTCCTCGGACGTGTATCAAGGGGGCACCTCGTTAGCGGCCACGTCGCAAATTGTCGTGCGTACCGCGGCGTTCAAAATCATGTGTTTCCTTCAAGATTTAATTATAATGTCATATTGCGCTTCGTTGTTTAAAAGTAATCATTTGTTTTCTTGAAGATTTAATTATAATTTTATATTGCGTTTCGTTGTTTAAAATTAATCATGTGTTTTCTTGAAGATTTAATTATAATTTCATGTTGCCCTTTGTTGTTTAAAAGTAATCGTGTGTTTTCTTGAAGATTTAATTATGATTTCCTATTTGCGCTTTGTTGTTTAAAACTAACCATGCGTTTTCTTGAAGATTTAATTATAATGTCATACTGCGCTTTGTTGTCTAAAACTAATCATGTTTTTCTTGAAAATATAATAATAATAATTTCATATTGCGTTTTGTTGTTTAGGACTAATCATGTGCTTCATTAAAGATTTAATTATAATTTCATATTTCTCTTGTTGCTCATAAGTAATCATGGTTTTTCTTGAAGATTTAATTATAATTTCATATTGCGCTTTGTTGTCTAAAACTTTTCATGGGCGTTCTTGAAGATTTAATAATAATAATTTTATACTGCGCTGAAAATAAAACTAAGGCTACAAGACTCTCATTCTTCTGCACAAACGTTGTTCCCTACGGTACAGGAAATCGAAGCCTATATTCTATTGAGGAATGAAGAGAATTTTTTCTCGAATTTGATTTGATTTTTATTCCAAAATATATATTTTGATGCGTAGAACAATTTTCTTGTCAATTTACTTGCTGATCTTTTTTTTTACATTGCCTCCTGTTTAACATAACAATATTCATGTTGCAAACGGAGTTGAATATGTTCTTTAGATTAGATTTTTCCGTTAATTTTGTCTGAATATAATGAGTAGCCTGGTGCATAACGTACTTTAAATTCAAAGTTATTCATCATTAGCTAATCACTGAACAATAAGTCCTAAATACAATGCATTGATAATGCTTTGTGTCGTCCATGTTCTAGTGAAATGTAGTGAACATAAACAAAATAAGGTATATCTTCGTCCGCAACAAAATATTCATGGATATTAATTTGTTTCTTTTAGAGAGTTTTTGCAACGAAAACCCTTTTTGAAATCTTTTCATCTGAGAGGAATGGTTTTCGATGTCTAAATATCCAGAAAATATTCACTGCAGCTTTTCAAATGTTTTTTTTTATGGGATTCNCGCATCAAGTGCAAGCGTTACAGTGTTTTCTGTAACATTAGAATATGAGTTCTGACGCCACCATTACCACCATTTTGCATCATGTAATCTCTATGACGAACGCACTTAGGAACTCTCCGCTATTGTAATTAAGTAAGCCGTACTAAGCTCTCAGCTAACGCGCATTTCTAGCCTCTGGGGCAGTGAACGTAAAGTTACTAGAATCAGCAGGCTTTTGCTCAGGATTGGTCAGCATAATCAATGATTCGTAATGTATTACATGGATTTACTAGCAAAACGCAGCTCACAACTTCAGAGTAGAAAACTTTTTCTGTTATGTGATGAAGTTGTAATGTTTTATCCGCGCCAGACGTGAGTGAGCTTCACGACTGATCAATGTCACTAATGGAAGATTATCACTGTAATGTGTTGTGCTTTTGTGCCTCGACTTGCAGGGCGGCTTTTGTGTTCATTGTTGTGTGTAATTAAGAGAGTGGTTCTGCATGATAATTAACATTAAAACGATAGACGCTGATTTGCATGAGGATTATGATTTTAAAATAACTCATGCCGCCTAACGTCAGCATCAGCAAATCGTGGCGTGAGATCATCGCCGGCATCAGCAAATCGTGGCGTGAGATCATCGTCAGCATCAGCAAATCGCGGGGTGAGATCATCGTCAGCATCAGCAAATCGTGGCGTGAGATCATCGTCAGCATCAGCAAATCGTGGCGTGAGATCATCGTCAGCATCAGCAATTCGTGGTGTGAGATCATCGTCGACATCAGCAAATCGTGGCGTGAGATCATCGTCAGCATCTGATAATTTCGCAAACTCGAATTTGTAAAATGTATCGATACGTTAGTCGTAAACTACGCTATTACTTTCTATTCATATTTATTTGTTTCCTTGTCTTTTGCGATGCATTTTCATCATTTACTTCTTGAGTCTTGGCTTTAAGGGGTTGTTACACATTTTTATATCTCCATTGCAGCAGTTCTTTGTTCCTGTATCCGTTCCTCTTGAGCCATTTCTTTCAAGTCTTATTCGCCAGTTGTTCCTAGGCACTACTCTCTCTCTCTCCTAAGCTCTGCAAATCATTTTCAAATTAGGCGTTTTCTTCATTCATAATTTCTATACATTTTTATAGTATAATTTCATCTTCCAAAATGTATTCTTTGCTTTACGCCCATTGCGCCAAGTTAGTAACTTGGCGATCAACCATCGATCCTTTAGCCTTTAGCTCTTCCATCGATCAACCAACTATCATAAAATTGTAATTGTAATTAGATTCCTCAATTCCAGTTCGATCAGATCATGTAATATAAGCGTTACAGTAGTGTTTTTTATCACAGTTACATGAGAATATGAGTCTTTATATGGCGTCATTATCCGTACTACAGTTCGCATCATGTAATTCTAGCGTTACAGTAGTGTTTTTATCACAGTTACGTGAGAATATTAGTCTTTATATAGTGTCATTATCCGTACTACAGTTCGCATCATGTAATTCTAGCGTTACAGTAGTGTTTTTTATCACAGTTACACGAGAATATGAGTCTTTATAAGGCGTCATTATCCGTACTGCAGTTCGCATCATGTAATGCAAGCGTTACAGTAGTGTTTTTATCACAGTTACATGAGAATATGAATCTTTATGGCGCCATTATCTGTCCTATATTTCGAATTCTGTACAAGCGTTACAGTAGTGTTTTTTATCACAGTTACACGAGAATATGAGTCTTTATAAGGCGTCATTATCCGTACTACAGTTCGCATCAAGTGCAAGCGTTACAGTGTTTTCTGTAACATTAGAATATGAGTTCTGACGCCACCATTACCACCATTTTGCATCATGTAATCTCTATGACGAACGCACTTAGGAACTCTCCGCTATTGTAATTAAGTAGATCAACCAACTATCATAAAATTGTAATTGTAATTAGATTCCTCATTTCTTTCCATACCCGCCTTCTGTATCCTATCGTCATTATCTACATAGTTCATCATTATACCCTTGTTTTGAACTCCTTGTTTCTCTCTCATCGTCTGTTTTTTTCACTGCTCTGGACTTTCCTTCGAGCATTCTTCGTATTTTCTAACTTCCGTCTCATTGTTGTTAGCTCCCATCGTTCTAACCTCCATCTTTCCCGGACGTCGCGCAAGCATTTTATAGGAGCTGCATCATCCTTCAGTTGCTCACTCAATCCTACCTCGCATCATCCTTCAGTTGCTCACTCCATCCTACCTCGCATCATCCTTCAGTCGACAGTCCTGTTCGACCTATCGGAATTTCTAGATAAATTACCGAAACAACCGATAACGCGGCTTTCATCTGAAGAACATTTCATTTCTATATAGTTGCGGGCACACTAGCTATTACTTGGCTATTTGTGCTTATTTTCATTACAGAATTCCCCCTGATCTTCCCTCAGAGCCGGACTGAAAATAATTGGGCATCAGTGTAAGTCAACCAAAAGAAAAAAATACCAAAAAATTGATTAATTTTCAGTCAGTGGGAGGGTTTATAAACCCTATTTGTAAACATTAAACCTTTTCGAACCCAAATGTCAGCTTATTTCCTTTGAACACTCGTCAACTTAATGTTCTCGTCTTTAGTTTGATTTTCGTTGCTTTCAACTGAACTCCAAGTAGTTGTATTATGTGAATGAAGTCCATGACGTTGTATTATGTATCTCACTTATTTACTATAACTGCTGCACGTTTTTAGTTAAATTACACGCGTTATCCTTTTTGCTAAAAGTACAAAATTCCGGTTAAAAATCAGTTTTTACCATCAATGTATAGAGCGACGTGGATGGTGAGTTTTTCTATGCATAACAAGTGTTCACGCAACCAGCTAACTCTCCGCTATTATTCCCTAAATAAACGCAATTATTTCTTTTTATGGTTTACTTAAGTGGCTTTCTTTCTCCGTTTTCAGTGAATTGTCAGATTTTTGTTCCCATCGCTGCGTTTTTAGTTTACAAAGTTCACGAAGAACAAATGCCATGATTATCATGAATCTAACTAATGTTAAATAAAGGTACTGTGATTATCAATATCGATGTTAATGAGCTTGGATAACAGATATTATCTATCTAAGATTTTATGAACAATGATTACCTACCGAAACGAGACTTGCAGAGACATAGACAAATTGACTACCTTACTTCCGACTCTGTATCGGAAACTCTTCATGGAAAGTTGTTGTTCACGCTTGTTAACTGTAACAGCGGCAGCGGCAAGTTACTCTACCGTATTCCGTAAGTTTCGTCACATGTCTGGAGAGTTTTCTCGTTGTTTGGTTGATCTCTTTCAGTACAAGCTTTTTGAGCATCCGATGCGCTTGACGTTAGTCGGTGGGGAAAAGCATCTCCCAGCAACCTCTCTCTCTTCCAAACGAGGGAGGGGAGTTATGTTGCCCCTCACGACGGTCCCCTCTTTTATCCGAGTGAGGGGGTCTTTGCCCCTTACCAAGACCCCTTCACTCTGGATCCCCTCACCCCACTCGCGAGGGAAGCTCCTGCGGCAGGTCTGCGGATCGGCAGTATGGACCAGACAGTCAGCCGAACAACATCACTACTGGCTGCCTCCTCCTCTTACCTACTCCACTACAAGACACTCCACCGACAGATCACACCACTACACTACATCATAAACCATATCCCTAACACACACTCAGCAGTCGAATGTTAAGTTTCGTGGAGATAAGCGATCAACATCACAAACAAACAAGCCCGCATTGACTCGTGCTTTCCATTAATCACCTCTGCCGGTCCTGGTCTCGTTGTCGGAGTTGCGTTTCTGTTGCGGTGCAAGCGAAGATTTGCGTGGAAAAACTACGCGTGATCTGCCACGATCCGGGAACGCGGCTTTGTCGGCAACGCTGCAGACTTTGTGCGGCAACGAGCAAACCTTGAGCGAAGAAATAGACAATATTTTAGGAGCCGCGGAGACAAGTGCATGAGCAAATCTGTCCAGACGGTGGCAGTGGCGCTCATAACCAGACGCTGCGGTGCCACAAGTCCAAACCATATGGCACCTCGGCACGCACGACGCTTCCGCCTCGCCTTTTTCTTCTTCCGTCGAACGAGCGCGCGTCTTGCTACACGACGGTCGAGGTAATTGCCTTCCTACACAAACATCCACGGATTTCTTATCCTGGGAATAAATTCCGTAATGTTCCATTGATGACCAATGTCATCAGCACGAAGTCTGCGCATGACATCAACGGACAACAGCCTCTTCTCAGACGCGTTCCCGCTTCCTGTGCAAGGAAACGAAGCGACGTGTCTGCTGCTTCGTGGATGGACTTCTTCAGCGCCAGGAAGGACTCTTGAGTCGCTGATAAAGGTATTTAACTTTTCCTTATCGTAAGCCTCCTTTCGTGATTTTCGTTTCTGATTTCGATTCTATACACGTTAAAGTTCAACGCACACAATTAATATTCCATTTTTCCTTATTCATGTAAACGATGTATTTTAACTATGCCGTACTTTCAATTTCTTCTACGTACTGAATTTCTATTCGTGATTTTTCTTGTTATTGAACAGCAGTATTTACTTCTCATAAATTTTCAAACTCGTTTATTTTCTTCCTTTCATCACATTTGTTCACATCATTCACTCATAGTCTCCGTTTTTGTGAGCTTTATTTATGGTCACTCCAACTGTGATGTTTTGCGAAGTGTTTTCTTTGCAATTGATGCATGAAATTCATAGACCAATTATCTCCTTTGCATCAAAGATTTATTCTGCGCATTTTTATCGAGATAATTTTGCACTTGATCCAGTGTTGTTCGAAAATTGAATCTTTACAGATTATGTTAAAATTATTTACGTTCAGCTGGTGAACATTTCATCATGGTTGACTCTGTATCTGCTTGTCCGTTAAATTTTTTCACATCTACCTATCTTTACCTCACCAATAAAGACCCATTTTTTAGCGCTGAGATTTATTTTTAGTTCATATTTTGAAAGTTTTTGACTCAAAATTTCGTTCCAACCGCTATTTGCTCTCATGTGCTGTCAGATCTTATACTTATCAGCAAGAAAGATTCAAATTTTAAAATCATTAAATATTTTCATAACGACTCAGAAATCACATTTTTTAATAACACACCGATCTACATATAATGATTTAGATAATTCAACTATAAGCCTGCAGTTCTATCATTGCTTCCGTTCGGTGATGTCAGAAAATTTCCAGAACATGCGAGCTGTTATCCAATTGTAAATGCGACTTAAAATTTCCGCATAATGCTACTTCAAATGCTACTTCAATTTGCATATGAGCTGGCGTTATAGCGACCCAAACTAGTACCTAACGCAGCGTTCTAACTGCCCATACCATGTACCTTGCAGCGTTCTAACGTCAGCCCATACCAGTACCTTGTAGCGTTCTAACGTCAGCCCATACCAGTACCTTGCAGCGTTTTAACGTCAGCCCATACCAGTACATTGCAGCGTTCTAACGTCAGCCCATACCAGTACCTTGCAGCGTTCTAACGTCAGCCCATACCAGTACCTTGCAGCGTTCTAACGTCAGCCCATACCAGTACCTTTTAGCGTTCTAACGCCAGCCAACACCAGTACCTTGTAGTGTCAGTTCATACGCTGACGCTCAGCGTATCTCATCAATCACTTGACGATCAGGTCGAGTTGTCAGCCAGTCTCTCGCGAACATATTCCGACACCCTCCGAAAGATGGATGCGCGCTCTTTTTAGCATACTTTTGAGCTAACCAGTACCTTGCAGCGTTCTAACGCCAACCCACACCAGTACCTTATAGCCTTCTAACGCCAGCCCATACCAGTACCTAGTAGCGTTCTAATGCCAGCCAACACCAGTACCTTGTAGCGTTCTAACGCCAGCCAACACCAGTACCTTTTAGCTTTCTAACGTCAGCCCATACCAGTACCTTGTAGCGTTCTAACGCCAGCCCATACTATAGTACCTTGCAGCGTTCTAACGCCAGCCAACACCAGTACCTTGCAGCGTTCTAACGCCAGCCAACACCAGCACCTTGTAGCGTCAGCTCATACGCTGACGCTCAGCGTATCTCATCAATCACTTGACGATCAGGTCGAGATGTCAGCCAGTCTCTCGCGAACATATTCCGACACCCTCCGAAAGATGGATGCTCGCTCCCTTTAGCATACTTTTGAGCTGAAATTCTCATTGTTGAAATGTATCAATATTAGTTATTTATTCGATATCTATTACCTATATCATTAATATTGTTAATATCAACTATTTTTCTTCTTTGAAATGCAGAAATTACTGAGAATTTCATACCTCATAAAGCAATACGCACATTTAAAGCGCCCAATGCACAAAATTTAGCTGCATCGTTCGCTGTTTGTGATCTCGCAAAGGCGGACACTTTGATTATTGCAATGTGCATTGAACGATGCTATCACGGATCTCTTGACTCGCTTTTTAACTCTCAGCGATCTTGGCCTGCAGAAAACATAATGTGCTTATTTATTATAATATGTAGTACCAATAATATTGCTAAAAAAATTACTTATAGTAGTTAATTGGAATTTAATAAGCTGAAGCCCTGGGCAGAATCAAAGACGTGATTTGATTTAATTGGAAGTTCTCTGTAGTGCGTTAAGTTATTATTTCCGAATATTAGGCAAATAAAGTTTGCACGACATAGGAGAGGCCACTCGGCTACTCAAATTTGTAGCTTGAAGATTTTGTACCTTACAGCGTTTAATTTTAACTGCATTTAACCATTTGTTAGCGCTTGAACTTGCCTGAAGTATCAGTTAATGAGTGTATTATCAAAGCGAATAATACATTTTAAGCGTGAATCTATCTTTCCAGTATCGCTTATTTCGAAATTTCGAAATGTAAATTGCCTGCATCATTTGCCACGTTTATTCATTATATAATACCGATATTTGTCCGATGGTGGGCTAAATGTAGGCGACAGAATCCACTCCATTAAAATCTGTCTACAAATCCATATATGTCCGTTTACATCCCGTGCATGTCTGTTTACCATCTCATACATGTCTCTTTACAAACCCGTTAATGTCTGCTCGCAACCAAATTCATGTCTGTTTACAAACCCATTCATGTCTGCTTACAACCCAATTAATGTCTCACAACCACATACATGTCTTTTACAACCATATACCTACTTACAAGCCAGCTATTTAATTAAACTGTGATTCACGAAGATATAATATGTTATTTCAGTTAGGCTGCAACTGAGCCAATAATGCAGCCTTTGTCTTGACATGTATTATTATTGCAGGCTAGAGTTGTAACGCTACGGACGTTACATTGAGTTCGCCTTATTGCAATATTTCTCTGAGAGTCACTGAATAGAGCGCCATTTTGGAGCGATGCTCTATTGTAGCGAACATCAATACGGACCCAGAGTATTGAGCAGATACGTGTGATCTGCTTCACGGGATGTAGCCAATAGATTTTAATTGTTGTTTTCAGCCATCTGCTCACTGAGGATACGACGCGATATGTATAACTCAGACGACCGCCCTAAGCTCTGTTTAATATGGAGCGTATCTCTACCGTGCTGCTGCTGCTGTGCTCCATGCTGCTGCTGTGCTCCATGCTGCTGCTGTGCTCCATGCTGCTGCTGTGCTCCATGCTGCTGCTGTGCTCCATGCTGCTGCTGTGCTCCATGCTGCTGCTGTGCTCCGTGCTGCTGCTGTGCTCCGTGCTGCTGCTGTGCTCCATGCTGCTGCTGCTGCTGTGCTCCATGCTGCTGCTGCTGCTGTGCTCCATGCTGCGCTTTTGACATTGCTTCTGTTCAAATTATCTTGTGTGGAAATTTGGCAGTTTTATAGGTAGCCAAAAAGTGGCTGACGAATTTGATGCAAATCCCAAAGTATCTTTCGATGCACACGCAATCATACAAGAGTTTCTATAAAACTCAAATTTCCTCCCATCCTCAGATGAAAATCTAAAACCTGAAAACTCGAAACATTTCCAGAAGAGAAGTAATCATTTCCGATTCCCAGGTTTCTTTAATTTTTAAAAAACTTAGAATCGAGTCAGGCTGACTTCAGATATTTTAGCCAGAAGCAATCCTCTGACTGGACACTGCAGCTGTCCTGACTAGCGTTGCAGGGACCTCAGAAACCAGGCATTAGCCCTATGAAGATTTTTTCATAAGTCCTCGTAATATTATAATACTATTTTGGTCAATTAGGACATTAAAGTGGGTCAAAAGGGTTATTATAATGGGTCAAGTGGGGGTCAAGCATTGTTATCCTATGGACCTTATCGACGGACCTAAAATTAGTGAGGCTGCAGATTTTATACGCGCGATTTAGTATTGATTGTAAAACTTTCGCATTTATATGATGTTTATTGGGGTCTAAATCGATTGCGCTTCTGCAAGGATGAACTGCGCCAACAGCGTAATGAATGCATACAGTGTCTAGTAGCAACAAATTATAAATTCAGTTAATCATGAATTAAAATTTCCTATTTCTAACCGCTATCAAAATTCACATGTGAGTGAAAAATATACGACCATAATTTTGATATTTATTGCATATCTTCCTCTGTTTCATTTAAATATTATTGTTTCAGATTAATTCAGACTCAGTGAAGCGCGTCATACGTATCAGTAAACAGACGCCTTGAACCGTGTAGGTTGTTGTGCACCAGCAATAATATTGGGCGGTATGGCATAATATTGGGCGGTATGGCATAATATTGGGCGGTATGGCATAATATTGGGCGGTATGNACTTTCAAAAAAAGTTAAGAGACCGTGAGTTCATCGGCCAATCATTGACGGCCTTTCAAGCAAAATCCACCAATCATAGACAAGAAAATAGATCGTAAGTACTCACGTTCACTTAGCGAGTTTTGAAAGTATGGCCCCTGGCATGCTAAAGTAACGCTGCGTCAACTTAACCGAGGACTATTCCCTCAAATCTGTTCCACATTTTACCAGTATTCCAATAAGGGGATTATGGATTGAATGTTCGATAGCATTGGCGTCAGAACCTGGCATGCTTGTTGTTAACAGTCAAGTCATATCAAGTTTTCTTACGAGCGCCCTTTTTTAATGAAACAATCAAATTATTATTATAATACACACGTTCACTATACGAGCTATCACCTTGGCCAGATCGTAAGTTTGATCCGTTATCTTCACTAATTTAAATGTAAAATTAATATTATTTTTTACTACTCAAGTAATGATAGAATTCGTCAAGGTTTTAGCAAGCTTTCTCCGTGTCGAGTAAACCTGAGAGTTAATATTCTATGGTAAAGGAACTGATGACAATTCATGGAGTGGAAAACTCAGCCATAGATGAAATTATCCTAATGTTATTCATAGATATCAATTTACGTGCATAAATTGCTTATATACTTTCTTTGTCACCAAAATGCTCGGGCTTTAATACTGGACAATTTCGACATGCTTGGGAATAAAAGTGTTTGTAAAATTGTTGGTAGAGTCAATATTACCTATATCAACTTTCTAGCAGTCAAAGTTGAGTGATTTGAAAGAGTTTTGTAAACACTTAGTAACGCTGAACAACATCTGGAAACAAGCCCAACATCTGAGAGTTTGGTCAAATAAAGAATATCATTGATCGCGTGTGTTTCTTGAAGAGATTGTTCTACCTTTGGTGTTCTTATGGCGTGTAATGCGTGCGTGCCGAGCACAATCGCTTCGTGTTACCGACGCTTATTGTTTTCCCGAGTCTTGAAGTCAACGACACGTCGATTTTCCGCTGAACGGCTAACAACTGAAGCGGCTAAAAATATGACGAGCTATTCCAAATGCCCCCAGAAATGTCGCAGTCAAATGGCGTAAATTATTTAACTTCGCATTTGCGCGCTCCTTCAAGCCTATTGACGCAAGAACAAAAAAAAGGAAGACGTTTTTGTGTTCTGCGATCATGGCCACCATCTCGTAAAGGAATTATTTCATGGGCGTTTGAGCAGATGTGATGCCACATATTCTTCTGGCTGTGCTAAGCCCCTGGCTTATTTGATCCTTAAGTAAATTCATGCCGCTATTACCTTCACCTCTTGGCTTTCCAAGTCGCTTCAATGAGAGTTTTTGGAGACTCCACTTTCGGCCTGCTCGCAAATATTTGTATTATTAAGAATTTTTGAGGGTTTTTGCGCAGTCCGTGACCACCTACAATTCTATTAAAAGTACATAAGCGGCGCCTAAGCGTATTCTATGGAAGAACGCGATATCATTTCTTTTTTGTGCGATTAACAATCGAGTTTTTGCATCAACACTTCGCTCATATATCAATGCGCTATATTTTAAGTGTTAACTACCAATGGTCAATTGTTAGTTAGTTACAAATAATCTGTTTATTAATTTCCCTGAATTTGTAAATAGAGTAAGTAGTACTTAATCTAGTGTGGATTTTGAGAGCTGCAGCGCACCTAATATTAGAGCCAGCTTGGAAATATTCAACTAAAGAGCCGTTGACGTCGAGTTTAACAGCTGCAGCGCACCTAATATTACAGCCAGCTTGGAAATATTCAACTAAAGAGCCGTTGACGTAGAGTTTAACAGCTGCAGAGCACCTAATATTAGAGCCAGCTTGGAAATATTCAACTAAAGAGCCCTTCTCGTACGCGTGAGCAGCAGTGCCGCTGCTGCCTTTGTTTGCTTGCCGCTGCCTGCCGGCTGTCCGACCTAAGAATACCTGATTATGATTCCTTCCGTAAATTTTAGCACAAATTGCCAGGCTTCCGGTGAAGTCTTCTTGGACTTCCTGCCTCTTGAAATAGTTGCCGGAGAGCTTGTCGAATTCGGTGGAGTGGGCCACGGGCGACCCAGAAGTTAAGAAGTTTCGATGGAGACGCGCTTGCTTTGAAGGGAACCGGAGACTTCTGTTCAAACCCTTCCTATATTTAAAGTGCATTATGGATATTTCGAAATTATATTAGGTACGAATTTATGAATAGCCTTGCTAGTTTATAATTCAATTTTCATTGTATGATTGTGCAACTTACTAGAGTGGTGAAACTATGTCAAAATTCTCCCATGAAGCATTAAAAAGTAATCCAGATTATTCATTTTCATCGACCATTTTCTCGGTTAACGCAACAAAAATAAACCTGTCAATTGTTGAAAAGTAACTAAATCCACAATTTTAACCGAAATTATTGCGCATTTTGCATTGGCATCGAACTTTTACGTTGTTTACATATGCCGAGTAAGAAAATTTTACAATGCGTGGACAATGATGAATATTAGAATTTTTCAACGATTCTCTTATTAATTCGCTCAATTTCTGTTCACTCGATCTTAATTTTTGTTTATTTGATTACTCTAACTTGCGAATGGATTTTATTCATCTCATTTCTAAATTTTCATGCTAATTTGCTTTTCCTTATTTCATGCGTTCATCATCGTCATTGAAGACGATGCATGTAAAGGCCTCCAAGTCCATAAGTAATGTTAAATGTTACTTAGAGAATCGCTCTCATAACGATCAGTATGTTTGTCCTCCGTCGGCGCCCCTATATTTGATGTTTGGTGAATCAGTGCTGATGAAAATGTTGATAATATATCAGGAATTGTCAAGAGTCAGCTTTGGTTGGCTCTCCAAACTTAGAGCTTTGGTTTGTTCAGGTGGAGAAGGAGCTTTGGTCCTATTATTAGGAAGACTTCTGTTCCGGTACTTGGAATCTTATTAAATGCCATACGGAAAATTTCATTTTCATGTTCAAAATCGGATTTCTTGTGAACTTTATAATCATTTTTTTGTGCTTTTCTGGCATCATACCTTGTGTTCTGTAGGATTAAGTTCATTAAATTGGAAACTATCATTAGAAATATATTGAATGCAAGATTGTGCTCTGGATACCGGTTGTTGTTGCTGCTTGCGGCCACTGCAACTGCTGCTTGCTGCCACTGCAACTGCTGCTTGCTGCCACTGCAACTGCTGCTTGCTGCCACTGCAACTGCTGCTTGCTGCCACTGCAACTGCTGCTTGCTGCCGCTGCAACTGCTGCTTGCTGCCACTGCAACTGCTGCTTGCTGCCACTGCAACTGCTGCTTGCTGCCGCTGCCGCTCGCCACGGGCCGAAGTAAGCTCTCTCGATCCCATACTCTGGGATACAATGTTCTCGGCGAGTAATTCTATTTATTTACGGCTTTTATTTCTCCTCGCCAGATATTTAATGGGAATGGCCGAGGTCTTCTCTTTTTCTATAGGGGAGAAGGGAGAGCTATCCTTCGCTGGCCGCTACTGCTAAGACGGAGGTCGTGTTTTGGAGGCCTGCTTTGTCGCGTCAAATCGTCTGACTTTCTACGAGACTCGCCGCCGATTACAGCCAAGTTGTGACCGTCTTGTCTGATGCCATGTCTTTCTGTGCTGCTGCTGTAACGTCTTTGGCTCTTGTTGTTGACTAAAGCCTTGTTTTCTGCTGTATAACGTCTTTGGCTCCTGCTGTTGAGTAAAGCCTTTCCTTCTGCTTTATAACGTCTTTGGCTCCTGTTGTTGACTAAAGCCTTGGCTGCTGCTGTAACGTCTTTGGCTCCTGTTCTTGACTAAAGCCTTGGTTGCTGCTGTAACGTCTTTGGCTCCTGCTGTTGAGTAAAGCCTTGGTTTCTGCTGTAACGTCTTTGCCTTCTACTGTTGAGTAAAGCCTTGGTTTCTGCTGTAACGTCTTTGGTTCCTGTGCCCATACTTTCAAAAAGAGATCGTAAGTTCATCAGCCAATCATTGACAGCCTTTCAAGCAAAATCCACCAATCCTAGACAAGAAAATAGAGCGTAAGTACTTACGTTCACTTAGCAAGTTTTGAAAGTATGGCCCCTGATGTTGAGTAAAGCCTTCGCTTCTGTTGTATAACGTTTTTGGCTGTGGTGAAACGTCTTTAGCTGCTGTAACTTCTTCAACTGTAGCTGATGCCCACCTGTATTTACTTTTTCCATATCTTTGGTTGCTGCGACCTCGTTTTTACCGACTAATACTACATTTTTTAATGCAGCGGCCGCGTTATTGGCTTCATCTGCTACGTCAACAGCTAAGGTTACCACGCTTTGGAAGCTGTTCTAGAGCTGCTGATCAAGATTTTACTCGAAGTGTCGTTACTGTTAATATTTTGCTGTTGTTGCTACTGTTTACTTCGCGGCTGTTAAAGCCGCGGCTGTTTATTTCGCTGCTGTTAAGTTCTCCTCTATTAATTTATTTACTGTTAATGTAGCTCAGTCTGATCTCCTTCTGTTTTCGTTGTTGCCGTTGCTGCGGCAGCCGTCGATGGCTGGACTAAAGCAATTGCTGGTCCCCAGTACATCCAGCGCTCGCTCTTATTTCTTTGGCCTGGGACTCAAGGCTGCGCGAATTGACTCGGATCTCTCTAGATAATTCTTCAGCATCCCTTGGTCGTGGTAGCACTGCTATCCCCTAATTCGAATATTTTTTTCATGATCTTGAAATATCGGTTCTATTTTGATCGCAATATTGAACTATGGCCTCATGACAACCTGTTGAATTTCAGAATTTGTAATAAATTCATCGCACAGGCAAATTTTATTTGAGAGCTCGGTTGCAAGTTAAAGTTCAGTTAAACTATTTAGGTTTTCAGTGAATTTTGTTTCTATTTCTTTAATATTACTCAGTACAATCATACTATACAGAATAAAATGCTTTCTGCGATCACGCGTCGCACAGTAAGTAATATTATTTTTTATGGATGCGTGATTGAAGCTTCATTAATTAACGACTGTTCAACTTATACAATTTTCTCATCAATCTGTAACTCAAGTCATCATGAAGCAGAAATAGCATCGATTCATAAAACTTGAATTTTTATTGCCGAAAAATTGTGACGCGGAGCAATTTTGGGGCGTCGTGGGTGTCTTTGCAATGGCTCTGAGCGTTCGTTTACTTTTAAAACAGTTAGGCAGGCCCTCAGAAAATGTATGGATTGTGTTGTCCAAATATCGACACTTTTTCTACTCGTAGCACTGATACTCCCTTATGCGGGTCAAAGGTGTGTCAGGATGACCCACGCAAGGGTAAGAAGGGCATTGCTATTTGGACGAAGTTTCTTCATTTATTTGAGTGCACGGTCCTATTTTTGCAGTTAGTCCAGGTTTCCATTGTAGCGCAGGACAGCTATAGAGCTGCTCCAAGACTCGCCTGGAATGACTGATCAGCAGACGAAGACTGCTCAGGCTTGCAGGTCTTGAAGACAACCGCTGACCTGGTCTTTATCTGATGACTCATTAAATGCTCATGTCTGTCTAGCGGTGCTCATATGAGACGTACACTCAATGAAATGAACGATTCACATTGTCCGAATAGTGACGCACGTTACATTTACGCACTTTACATTTACGCACTTTACGTTTAGGCACTTTACGTTTACGCACTTTGAGTTAACGCACTTTACGTTTACGCACTTTACGTTGAGGCACTTAACGTTTACGCACTCTAAGTTTAGCCACTTTACGTTTAGACACTTTACGTTTATGCACTTTACGTTTACGCACTTTACGCTTACGCACTTACGCTTACGGACTTCACACGTTTACGCACATCAAGTTTACGCACTTGACGTTTATTTTTTATTTGCCTGTATTTTTAACGAATTTTCTAATTTATGGAAAAAAGGCGCTATTGTGCTCGTCATGTCCGCCCGTCCGTCCGTCCGTCCGTGACTTGTTCTCTGCCGGACTGCAGTGAGATAAGTACCGAGTGCAGTGCACTGTACTAATCGCAATGAAAACTAATTTATGCACGAGAAAATGCGCTCTCTGTCACTCAATGCAGTGAGTACTGATCTAATTTTTTACGTTTGCGTTCACCGTTAGAATCTAATCGTGGGTACCGGTAAAAATCCTATTAGTTCGCGTGACAACGAACTGCAAGTTTTTGGAACTGTTCAGATCATAGAGAATTCAAACAACACAGTTTGAATTCTTCAAACAGAAAATCAAATTCTTCAACAGAAATCGCTGTTAGCCTTCAATTTTAGCAAGCTTTGAATGAAAACACACTAATATTAAGAAGAGATGCCTGTGTTAACTTTTGCACGACTGTGCTTTTTATCATTCATGAAAGTAGATTTCTTCTATTTACCTAACACTAAAATACAGGAGTTTAAGTTAACAATTGTAAATTTAATTATTTTAACTTCAAGCGGAAGATAAAATGGGATCAGGAAATATTTTTTTCTTAGCATAACTCTCATCCACCCGGAATAGTGTTTTGAATTTATTAAAAACTCTGTAATATAATAATTGCTTTCCAAATTATTTTACTCTGATTACCTAAGTTCCTGATTTTACTTCCTCAAGAAAGTGTAGTATTATTTAGCTGTAATTTCTGAATGAAGTTGTTGAGCAATGGGACCTAATTAGGTGGAGTGGCTGAGGAGAGCGTCCTTCTTCTTAGGACTGTCGGCCACCAGATCTTGGCTTGACTGTTTGAAGTTCCAGTCGGCAGTTCTAATGAACTTCTCCTATAACAACTAACTCATAATGAAGTTCTTTAGTTATTTTTTTATAATTACCGTATTTCCTGAAATAGTAATCTTTGTCGCCAGAAGTTTATGCGGATAAGTTAATAGGTTATTCTCGAATTTCAAAAATTTTTTTAGGTATGGATTTTGTTGATCAAGTCGTAGAATATTGTCCACTCGTAAAAATCTGTTTGTTGCTATGCCCTAAAGCGAAACTTCCAGTCTCTAATTTCATTCTTAACCCAACAAAATAGTGAGAAAACGTCCAAGTTCTCCTCGTAAACCGCGACACAAATGAAAAAAAAATCCCTTTGATTGCTCGTCCGCAGTGAAGCTTCGTCTTGCCTCGACAACATTCACAGTACAGAGTCAGATGAACCCTATTAAGAATCTTTGGTGATTTGTCTTCGGCCACTATATTTGTTATCGTCGGCCTACCTAAATTCGCTTATGAATTTCAACGTTGCGGGAGTCGACTGGGCCTGTGTAAACCCTATTGAGAATCTTTGGTTGTTTATCTTCGGCCACTATATTTGTTATCGTTGGCCTACCTAAATTCGCTTATGAATTTCAACGTTGCGGGAGTCGACTGGGCCTGTGTAAACCCTATTGAGTATCTTTGGTGGTTTATTTTCGGCCACTGTATTTGTTATCGTTGGCCTACCTAAATTCGCCTATGAATTTCGACGTAGCGGAAGTCGACTGGGCTTGTGTTCAAAGTTTGCAGCAATGCCTTCCATGATCACTTATTTGTACAGCCGCCAAGTTCCGGACGCTTCTCAAGAAACCTCAGTGCTGCTGCTGTGCTCCAGTGCTGCTGCTGTGCTCCAGTGCTGCTGCTGTGCTCCAGTGCTGCTGCTGTGCTCCAGTGCTGCTCCTGTGCTCCAGTGCTGCTGCTGTGCTCCAGTGCTGCTGCTCTGCTCCAGTGCTGCTGCTCTGCTCCAGTGCTGCTGCTGTGCTCCAGTGCTGCTGCTGTGCTCCAGTGCTGCTGTGCTCCAGTGCCGCTGTGCTCCGTTTTTCGTTTGTGTATATAATTAGCATTGTTTTTAATTACTGAATAGATGAATTATTAATGTATAATGTAGGTTTCACAGGCGTTGTGGGGGAATATTTTAACCATCAACTGTGTTGATGAAAGCACAGGCAGCATTTTCTTTTTAGAAGTGGTATCGCTCATCACAAACTGTTGGCAGATTAGGGAGGTAAAAATACGCAGCAATAAAGTTGGTGAGGGGAGAATTAAACTCGATCTCGGGTTATCTCTGATTTCTATAGGGTCGATTATAAACCGTCTATAACTCATAGGTGTTGATTAATGGGTATAATTTACAAATTTGCTCGTGTTGAACTTCAACGGATTTCATTGATTCTAATTAAAGTTCTTAATATAGTATCGTAATGGCAAAGCAGACGCTCGCATGATGTCGTGGGCCACCACACTGCATGGCAACAGGAGACCACCTCACGGGTGCATGCCAGTTCTGATTATAATGGACACTTTTTGCACTTCTGCGGATCATTGTTAGGCTATAGTACATTTATATTTGTGTTCGTGCTCATTTCTATTGATGTATGATCAATATTGATGAAGTTTTGGATGAGACATACCTAGTTATTTTAATCGTTGGGCTATGGAATATATTATGAGCCTTTAAATTGTTTGATAAAATCAATTTGATTTTGTCATCAAAATGATATTGCGAATAGTCTACATTCAACTCAACTGCAATACACCAACGACTGTATTGTGTGTTCAAGTGTATGCAAGGAAATATGTTGGTATTTACTGCTTTTGTTGCTTGACGTGCACCGTTTGAAGAGTGCACGCTCTTATTCTTATGTTTTTTTTTGTTTCATGTTGTTATTGTAGTTATATTGCTATTTTTGTTCCAGGTAAGTAGTAAAAAATAGCTGTATTTCCTCAGCAATATTTAGTAAGCAGCACTTGTAGCGTAAATGTGTTGTATAAGCAGTATGCTAATGATGTTATTTCTCCCACAGGTGAGTGCTGGACTGATGCTTGACTCATGTGACCGTGAGTCCAGATGAAGGCGTAAGTGGTATTCACGTTACATTAGACTCGCTTTATCATCTTGTTAGATGACTTGCAGCTGTTGTATATTCTTATTCGTTGAGCTTTAATTTATATTACCCGATCGCACATAATTAAACAGTTAATTCAGTTATTCTTATCGATAGTCCCCACACTTGTGGCCATCAAGATGTCGAATGAACTAGAAAAATGAGATTGATCACATCATTAATTATTCTAAGAGAAAATCAGCTGCAATCAATTGAATTGAGTGAATTGATACGTAAATAGAAAATGATTTATCATTTGTGAACTGAAAATGCGAATAGTTAAACTAGAAATTCATCAAATGGTTGTTATCTTTCATAAAATGTGGTTATCTTTCATAAAAGCAATTCGTCTGTATTTTTCCCATGTCGATTTCCGACACGAGTTCTTTTCACAATATTTACCTTTTATTCCTAATTAAATGATTGATCATTTATTATTGATTATTGATAGTTTAATTTAAAACTCTTGCTGTTGATGATCGAGTTAAAACTGTGTGTATCATTATGAAATATAGCGTGCTGATTTGGTTTGGTTCCAGATTATTTTCCACAGTTCTAGTGCTAAGTTCAACCATTTGTCGAGTGGTAATGTTTATTGTTCACGAAAAGTAACTGCAACCACTCTAAAAAAAATAAAAGCTTCTTATTGCTTTAAAATTCAGCACTGTAAACACTCGGACACACTTAATTTTAGATAATCTTTATTGAACTCGAATATGAAATAACCTGGCGTATCATCTGGCACGGTAATTTCAATTTGCTTTGATTTTTAACATTGAAAAATCTCTGGTTTTGAGACCATTTGAGATCACACCTCGGATTTATTCATCCAGTTTGCGGTGACTGGGTGACTAATACTGTGTGGATGCATTTCGTTATGCTACATACTGTGTGGATGCATTTCATTTAAGTGTCTCTGCAGCATATGCTTTGCGTACAGGTGTGCGTACTACGCACTTGTGTCGGTATAGCCAGGCTGCAACTCGTCGTAATGGCTGCAAAAATTTCATCCCATTGATTCTGAGTACGTATTACCAGAATAAACTGCTACACTGGTAATAAGTATTCACACTGTCTAAGGGGAATGGGAGATCGTTTTTGGTTAGTGGCTGCACTGCCGAATTAATTTTCGTACTAATTTGTTTCTTCATAACAATTGTCTAGTATAGCTTTCGATGTTTGGTTGTATGTAATATCAACTTGGTAGTGCGCAAAAGGCTGTGACTTGAGGAGTGATGATTAAGGAAGTTCTATTATATATTAATTTTGAAGACAGGCTATTGTAATAATCTAAAATTATTTGTATTAATTTGCAGCTAACGATAAATTTCGAATGTTTTTTCGATTGAAGTTGTTTTGCGTTTAACACCTTTCCAGAGTATTGAATATTCCGCAATTCTGAACATTCTGTCTCGTTTGTATTTTAAAAGATACCCACATAAATAATTACTGGGTACATAAGAGAAAAAAAATATTTGCACACGGCTTAAGTAACCTGTTTAGTGTTTAGTGTGGCTCTAGAAGCGAGTAAAGACGCTAGCTAAACTGGCTAACGGAGCTAGAATTTGAACTATTGTTTAAAATGCAGATAATTGATGCTGTGATATCGAGTGCAGATCTAAAAAGACACACGATGAGCGTAACGAGGATGAGAGCAAGTTACAAAATAACGAGTCCACACCTGGAAATACATATGTTAATGGAACTTTATAGCTGCCACGGAATTTGTAATAGTTGTTATTGATGCTATTATAGTGATTGCAGGTTTTATAATACACGTTATTGGTGCTATAATTATCAATTATCGAGTACAAGTGGTGCCAAAAAGCACGTGGAATAAATTAAGTGGTACTGATATAGCACGGATTTGTACAATTTTTGCTGGATTTGCCCTCATATATATGGCCATGTTCTCTTCATGACGAATACTTCACCGTTGAAATGTGAATTTGTTTTTTTGCATATGTAATAATAGTATTACCTAGTGTATATAAACCGTCTTGAAACATTTGTATGTTCATGGAGCCTAGCAGTGCATAAATCTCACAGCTTCCTGGTGGAAAAATTCAAGGTTTTACACGGTACTTGGCAAACAAATTACTAAAAAGGAGATTGCTATATATTTATGGAAACTAAATGAAGAAAAATGAATTGAACATATCCATGCAACACTGATCGGCCATATTGGCACTGAAATAAACCAAAGAAAATGGAACATTTATTCATTACAAACAAGTAAGGTAGAACACGTAACTACACACAGTGGTTACACGCCACTCTGTAGCGAGAAGTCGGCTAAGAATGGCCGAGCACTCACTTCCATCGCTTCTGTCCATAGTCGCACTGAAATAAACCAAACGATGAAGCATTTATCCATTACAAACAAGTAAGGTAGAACACGTAACTATACGCAGTAGTTACACGCGACGTCATCGCGAGAAGACGGCTAAGAGTGGCCGAGCACTCACTTCCATCGCTTCTGTCCATAGTCGCACTGAATGAAACGAACCACACAATATGAAGCATTTATGCATTACAAACAAGTAAGGTAGAACACGTAACTACACGCAGTAGTTACACGCGACTCCGTAGCGAGGAGACGGCTAAGAGTGACCGAGCACTCACTTCCATCGCTCCTGCCGCTCCTCCAACGAAAGCGAAAGCATCGCGCGGGCGCCTCTACAGCCCCGTTAACTTGCAGCGCTCGGTGTTGCTGCAACGCTGCTGCCGCTAGCCGCTGCTGTGCTCGCCTCAAACGCTGCAGGCGCTCAAGCTACCTACGAGTGTATAATGTACCTCTGCTGGTGCCTGGGTGCTGGCTTGGTGTTACAAGTATTCCTATGTTGCAGGAATAGTAAGTAAGAAGGTGCGTGTATGTGTGTGTTGGACGTACGAGTGTATAATGTACCACTGCTGGTACCTGCATGGGTGCTGGCTTGGTGTCCGGTACAAGTATTCCTATGTTGCAGGAATACTAAGTAAGAAGGTGCGTGTGTGTTGGACGTACGAGTGTATAATGTATACCTCTGCTGGTGCCTGGGTGCTGGCTTGGTGTCCGGTACAAGTAATCATATGTTTCATACTAAGTTAGCAAGTAAGAAGGTGCGTGTGTGTTGGACGTACGAGTGTATAATGTACACCTCTGCTAGTGCCTGGGTGCTGGCTTGGTGTCCGCGGTAGAAGTATTCCTATGCTTCTGGAATACTAAGTAAGGAGGTGCGTGTGTGTTGGACGTACGAGTGTATAATGTACCACTGCTGGTGCCTGGGTGGTGGCCTGGTGTTCGGTAAGAGTATTTTTGTGTTTCAAGAATACTAAGTAAGAAGGTGCGTGTGGGTTTGTGTGAGTTGGACCAGCGTTCATTACTTTTCTTATGAATGTTTGAAAATTTTTTGAGTGCAATGTATTATTACGTCCGATGTAATAACCGTTTCGGTTTTAAGTGTGGTTTTCATACGATTACATTTGTTTTATGTCAGAGACTGAGAGTCGGACGAGTTTGTTCTCTATCGATGTTCTGTGCAAAGTATAATTATTATTGCACGTTTTTAATTACTAATTCACCGTGTTGGAGAAGTGTTGATGTATTTTAAGTTATATTTTAGGTCTCGTGCGTGGGAAGAAAACGAGTTTGATTGTTCCTCTGTTAGTACTTTAAACAACAATGAAAAAGGCTTGCCTGCGAACGTTTTATTGATGCGTTATCGTTATGTGCTGGTTTCTCTGCATGGAAAGGCGCGCAGGAACATGTTTGTTTTTTTTTTGTCGCTCTGGAACCTTAATTGAAAATACGAATAAAGATATTAATTTTATAAACAGTTAAAATTCTAATTACTATTACTAATATTATTTTTTAAAAACAAACTAATTCGCATTAACAAAATATTCGCGTATATATTTCGTAGAAAGCGGCTGATGGATAGGCTGTGTAAATTTAACGTTGAAAGAACGTATGCAGACAGTGAACTGTATTACCAATAAGAGTTTACCAACGATTAGTCGACACTATTAATAAATAAGTAGTTCATCATTGGACAGAGAAGTAGAGCTCAGGTCAGAAGATCTCTGCAACATGGGCACTGGCTGAAGGCCAGAAAGAAATGGTCAATTATGCTTGCCGTGCCTGAGAAGGCATGCAGCGCAGGCGAGGCAAATACGGCGCTTTTAGTTGGCCAGTTCCTGTAGCGCATCCAGTGAGCTGCCACACAAGGAACAGGCGAGCCAAGGACGTGCGAATTGTTCGTAGCTATGGTGATGCTGGAGAATCTGCTTCATATTCGACTTGTCAGCTAATAAAGGGCAGCTCAAAAGGCTGCAGTTGAACAATTGGTCTTCTTTGGGTGACACTTGGATTAGACACGATAGCTTTGAAAAAAAATTGGAGACGGTAGTTTTGTGGACATATCACACACTTCGCCATGATTACGTTACGGCGATGTATGCTGTTATAATTTTATTGCTTTAATTTCAAATTAGAAATAAATGCTTACTTCATTATAGTACTTTTGATTTTTTTAATTCTGCGTGCCAAATCATAACTATTGTTCCGTTTTTCTCACATAATCAATTGTGACCTGATCATCAAAAAAAAAAAAAATCCGAGCGCGTTCTGCAGAATGTCTTTGTTTCTGAATCGTTGCTTGAATTTAGTCGCGTGAAAATCAACCTGTTGCTATAAATGCTCTGATTTCAAATTTCTTTTGATCCAAAACACCAAGTTCGCTTTATTAGCTCCGTAATTGTTAACCAAGGAAGCCAGATGGTCAGTATTTACTGGTGATGCATTTCCGGACCTTGAGGCACCGAGCTAGACATTGTCTCATAGTGATACTGCCTCTGCGGGCTAATTTTTTTCTTTCTCAATGCTATTCTTTATACGTACAATTGCTAGAACAATATATGGTGATTGATAGTACACAAACGTTGCTATAATAATTTACTTTATGCTATTGCTACTCCAACTTTTGTTAGTGCTATTCTGCATCCTTAAATTTTATATTTCTCAATGCTATTCTTAAATGCGATTGTTTGAGCAAGATATTGTGATTGATAGTACACAAACGTTGCTATAATAATTTACTTTGTGCTATTGCTACTCCAACTTTTGTCAATGCTATTCTGCATCCATAAATTTTATATTTCTCAATTCTATTCTTACGTGTAAATTTTCGAGCAAGATATATAGTGATTGATAGTGCACCAAACGTTGCTAATAATTTACTTTGTGCTATTGCTACTCTTAACTTTTCTGTTACTCAGGTAATTAAGGGTTACTGACGCTGTTTCTCGCTGAATGTTAGTAATTTACGTAATGCTATTCATTCTTGAACTGTGTAACTGCCAGGGCAGTGATGTGTTAATGACGTCGCCTTAAAAGGAGTTCCCTGTTCATCATCTGATCGTTTATTCATTTTTTTTTGCATGTGAAAGTTGGAGGTTGCCTGCCGTGCTGGGCTTCGTGGCTTGTCTGTATCCACGATGCATTCTTATACTACGTACAACAACAGCTCAGTATGAATGACCTGGTGTGTGTGTGTGTGTGTGTCTCTGTCTGTGTGTGTGTGTGTGTGGACTATGTGAATGAATCTATAATTATTGCTGGGAGACTTACTCGAAAGCCTGTGATGAAACTAATATTGTACTCCTTGACTGTCTGTACAATTTACATTCTTGCCAAAAATGTACTCGATGTCGCCTGTCTCTGCGCATTGAGAACCAAATTATATTTTAAATACTCTATAGGATTTCTGTTTGTAGTTATATGCAGGCATAATTTTTATTTGTCTGACAATCATCCGCTTGATATTGTTACCTCTATTGTATTGCTGATGAAGTAGTTCGATAATTGCCATGTGCTGCCACTCTATTGATAGTTAAACAATTTCTATACACACTAAAGAGTACCACGTTTCGCCACAGCATTCCAATCCCTTTGTTCACCCTGGTCGCTAAGTTTCTTTCCCTGTGCTGAGCTACGTGAGGAAGTTCTTTGCGAGCTAATGCGTGCATACTTATACCTCTAGTTTATTAGCACTGCTAGTTTTATGGCGGCTATTAACGGGCGAGATTGGCCTAATCAAGACTTTGTTTTGCGTTAATGTCATGGGAATGAGTACCTCGTAGTTTCTGTTTCATGTTGCTATATTTTTACTTAGAATATTAAAAAGGATATAGTTGGAGTGCATAACGTTTTCGTGCGGTGCGTTCAGATGTGCTTCTTATTATCCGGAGCAGCTAATTCTTTTCTGCTCGGACATAGATAATGAGTTGCTTATCTTAACTAGTGCCTATTTTAACTGCAGTCAGCGTCTCTCATTGCTGCAGCAGGCATCTATCCAGTGGCATCATTCCTATCCTCATGTAGTCGAACATTTAATCTTAGAGATAATATATAGCACTCCATTAACTCCCATGTTATTACACCTGTGAGTAAATAATTCATTGTCTCCGTTTGCTCCGCTGTTACTCGAGGTTGAAATATGTTTTGTTTAATTAATTTGAATGCAATCACTCGCTTCGGAATACAATCGTTGTCTCAGTTTTTTTAAATAATGAATCATATCTAACAATCGTTGTCTCAGTTTTTAAATAAGGTATCATATCTAATCAACGGCTTTTAGCGCTATCCTTTGCTCGCCAGAAGTTCTCTGTTTTCATCATAGACTATCGTTGAGCGCTCCAGCGCAGCTTGCGGCGTGAGACTGCCGGTCTCTGGTTTGGGGTTACTTTTAATGCAGACAGGTCAGTTGTGGGGTTAAGTTGCTATGTGTGCAGGATTCCTGACACTTGTTTTTGTCTCTCGTGTGTCCAGCGTCTTGTTGGAGCTGCCTCGTTTCGTACAATTGTTTCTGTTAATGTCACTTGCTCGCGTTTCGTTCGTCGTCTCTCTGAGATGCTAACGCTGCTCTCTGTTTGTCAACTTCGGTGCGCTGATAGTTGAGACATCTCGCCCCATGTAGGTGAATTTTTAAAATATTAGGAACTTGTAGTGACTGAATACTTACACCGTTGTTTGCGTTGACTTAACTGTTTCATAAGGTGTGAGATGGCTTCATGGCTGATGTGCTAATAAACCTTGTATTCATTCTACAATTTACTAGTATTCTCATTGTAATATTACCGAAAGTATTACCTCTTTTTTTCTCTGTTGTATCAACACCAGAAGTAAATCGCGTCGCTAGCTTCAGTTTAGTTTATTCGAAGATGAGGGCTGTGAGAAAGTTTCACGACCAAGGAAGTAACGCGGAAAAGGAAGTGTTACTGTGCACACATCGTCCACACGCTCGGCTGGGCTGGAAGTTGATGGACCTTTGATGGTCGTCACGAAACTAATATCGCGGCTAGCTCGTCATAACTGAAGAATTTCATTGGTAAATAGTCTGGGAAAAGCAAAGTTGTATACTTGTATACTGTAGTTTTCTCTTTTTAGCGCATTTTCTCATTTATGAAAAAATTCACTATTGTGCTCGCCATGTCCGTCTGTCCGTCCGTCTGTCCGTCTGTCTGTCCGTCCGTGACTTCATGTTTTCGTCGACGAGAAAATGCACTCTCTGTCACTCACTGCAGTGAGTACTGAGTTACATATTTTTTTTGTTGGAACTAAAATTCCGGTGCTTGACGTCACGGAGCACTAGTAAGCTACCCGAAAAGAAAAGAGACAATGTCAAGTTCTCCAAATGTAGTCTAAATTTTGGAACATGGTGCCTCGTGCATGAAGCCAAACTCTTGGTGCCAAAAATCAGCTTTAGCGATCTAGGGACTCAGATTCCTTGCCCGGGTGAGAACCACTATACCAGAAACTAATACGCCAGCGCGAAATAACGGGAACTGCTCAATTGTAAGTTGAATGTGTAAGTTTTATTGTTATATAAAATAAAGAGTTGCGCCTGTCCATTGAGTTATTTGTTCGCAGAATACAATATACTGAAAAGAACAATTAAGATCGAGCACAGTATAGAAGAAACCTCATGGTTTATCATGTTAGAAATTCTGCCATTTTGATCAAAGGGCAAAACTTGAGTTAGCTTACGCAGGATTCATCTGCATTCATATCGTTGAGTTTTACATGTGGGCCAAGAGTAGACGACTGATTCAGCTCTTTCATAGACACTGAAGTGTCGCTTAAAGCTCTTCAATGCCCCGCCAAACTGCCTTATCTCGACTTATTTTCTGACTTATATCGTCGCTCCAGGACGTGTGAGATACATGCCTCCATTTCCTGGGTTTGTTTCTTCATTTTCTATCTAATACTTTTTGGTTGGGTAAGATTCAAATAACGTCCTGGCCCAATTATAAGGGTTTGTGCAAAATATTTCTCATTAGGACTTACTAGCGATGAATTTAATGCTGAACGACTCGGACGAAAGTAAAAAAAACTTGAAACGTGCATCCTCTTGTTTCGTACTTTATAAATTATTCGATTGTTTTATTCAGAATTTTTCTTCGGCCAGGTATTTCTAAGAACTTTTAGCAGTCATTAGTTTTCCATGGTGTAATCCAATTCAACATCGAAAACGTTCAATGTGAAGAATGTCTGCTCGTCGGCCCACGGAGGACTGAAGACGACGTTAGCCTGACCAAGGACTGAAGAAGACGTTGGCCTGACCAAGGACTGAAGAAGACGTTGGCCTGACCAAGGACTGATGAAGACGTTGGCCTGACCATGGACTGATGAAGACGTTGGCCTGACCAAGGTCTGAAGAAGACATTGGCCTGACCAAGGACTGAAGAAGACGTTGGCTTGACCAAGGACTAAAGAAGACGTTGGCCTGACCAAGGACTGAAGAAGACGTTGGCCTGACCAAGTCGGTGCTGTGCTCATGGTCGGCTCCGAAACTGTCATCCACGACAGGCTTCGGATGCTATCTTGTTGACGACAAAACTTGCGGAGATTTTTACGAGGTTCGCGATGGAATTGCGCTGCCGTGCCATAGTTCGGAGCCTGCATGCCGCAGCAGCAAGGACTTCGATCTTTCGTACACCTCGGTTCCGCTTTGTCCTGGTCGTCGCGCTATCATTATTATTATATATATTATTATTATCATTCACTTCTTCTTGTTCTTCTCGCTAAACTCGGTTCTAGATAATTTTTTTACTTCAACGCTCATTTAAATTTTAGTTTGTTTTGACCAAATAATCTCAAAGCTCGTTTTTTTTTTTGTTTAAAGATAAGTCTTTTTTACGAACCAAATTTGAAAAAGTTTACTCAAACCCATACTTCAGCGTATAGAATCATCCAGCTTGTAATCATTCTAACAGCGTTTGGAAGTTCTTCATTCACTTAGCATGGGTTTGCGAATGAGGAGCGAGAGTGTAATTTTCCTTTCACTAATTCATGCTTGACGAAGCATTGCCCCTTTTATTTGCAAATTACCTTCAGTGTAGCATCAACTCTTCCACACGTTTCTCTAACACTCATCGACTTATCGCCTACTTTTCTACTAAAGTTTGTGCCCATTCAGTGAAATATCCTTCGCTCCATCAGGTGTTGAACATCTCTAAACTTCAGTTCAAGGAAAATTATGTTGATGCAGACATCATGTTCAAATTTACTTATCCAGAAGCCCTGACTTCTTTTCGCTAAAACAGCTTCAATATTCGTAGGCTTCTAAATCATATTCATTATTAGTACGCTAAAAATATTGACTTTTTATGTTCTTCTAGCCTAAATTTTACTCACAGTTAACTACCTGATTTTCGCACTCTTTTTATGCACGCATCAATTATGCAAACTATCCACGCTGTCAGAGGTGCCTACGTCTATTATATTCAATTGTAGTAGTGAATGAGAGGCACGAATTTGTGTTGAAGGAACATCTTACTTTCCCGTCATCGTTTACAACGTAACTTGTTCAGTAAACTGTTTCATGAAACTACCTTTGGCATTTTTTAATAAAAAAATCTTCTCAATTTCCGGTGAGGTGTTTAGCTGTCGTTAATATTTCCTTGCAATGATATGCTTCTACAATCTAGATTATTTCGCAATAATCGAGAATGCGATTGTTGCTTCGATTAAACGCCTTAATTGTCTGCCGTCTCTAAAACTCGAGTGTTCGATCAGGTTTTAATAATCATACTTATTTTCGATTGCGCCGGCCGGTCTCTCATTTCGCTCAGCGGTGATAGTATCTTCAGATTCTGTGAGATATCTTTATGTAATGGGAGTCTTTCAGTGCCGTCCTCTTGAAAAATCACATGCGAATATATTCACCAAGTATTTCACCATTGTATGTGAATATCATAATCGATGGCCATTTAGAATACATTCGCTGCTGGCTGATAAGCGAGTTTAAATTAAAAAGAAGCATTTGTGCCAAGAAGAATGAATTGTATCTTACCTTGCACATCTATTGAATAAAGCAAATACCACGATGATGTTGGAATTTTCTGATAAAGGGGATCGTCGTAGATAAAAAGACTATTCATTCTTTGATATGCATTATTGATAGTCCTTGCGTTTGCGAGTATATATTTTAAATTGAATATGCACAAAATGCATTAGTTTGAGAACTGAATATCAAATGATAAGTTATGATTTTTATTGAGTATATATTTGCTAATTATTTAAAATGAAAGCTTTGCCTGTGCACGAAAATTTGTAAAGGTTTAAATAAATAAATGTTCAAATAGCGAGAGGCTCTTCGGAATACGCGTACACTCGTATTTTGGCTGCTAATAAATTAATTTCTTTAATGCATCCAATTGTCCTGATCACACTGAATGCAGGACGTTAGAAATCTAGCGTAGAAAACGAGATTTCCTTAAATTTACGTCGGTTGTCTGATGGCAGATTCTGTAACTGAATAACACCAAATGCCGTGATTTGCTGCAACGGCCAATCCGGCTCTCATGCGCCATTTTAATTTAATGACATTACTTCGGTGGCCAGTTGACGGCATGTATTTAACTGATATGTAATGCCATTAATATTTTAGATTGTTTCGTTTAATTATAAACCGAAATGTAAGGCCATTAATATTTTGGATTGTTTCGTTTAATTATAAACCGAAATGTAAAGCCATTAGTATTTTGGATTGCTTCGTGTAATTAGTTTATATAGAAACATACGAACGGTGATGCGTGTTCCTGTTACGCGTTCCTGTGCCCAAACATTTATTTGAGAACCAATGCTGATGAATGTACTCGTGACCTTTATCATTTGCATTTATACATTTATTGTAAGATAGTAAGGGGCTGGTGAACGCAGCGCTAAGCTGGAACGCCTGTAAAATATATTTTTTTTCGGGAGCCATGTTTAATTTGGAAATGTATGATTTTTTGTTAAAAAGTATCCAACACACTGTTTCACCAAGATCTAGATCTAGATGTCAAATGACACTGAAATGGATTTATAATAAATTAGAGCTAATTTAGGATTTGCTGTTGGGATTTCCAGTTTTTTACAAAATCTAAAACTCTTTATATTTACATGCAACTGCATGTATAATTGAAATTTTAGATTCAATTATATAGTTTCGTCAGCCTTTCAAGCATTTATCGCGTTTGAAACTAAAAAGGGAAAAATAGGATGTTAACAGGCTGTGTTGAGTGCATCTGAGGTGATAAGCCCTATATTACTTGCTTCGTGTATTCTCAGTTGCGACCTCAAGGTAGTTTTTGTCGCAAGCAAATTCCAAATCTTTCGGTACGGAACTACAATGCAAGGTTTCCCAAACATGGCGGTCGGCGACTGGAACGAATTCCTGTTTGCTTCGAGGCACGCGGCCTTGAGGTGTCCATGCCATTTGTCATGACCCCTTTTGAAGGCACTACTCACGAAGAACCTCTTCTCCTTATCAGTTCAGATCAGTTGGCTGGCCCGTACCTACTCCACTCACCGTTTACTACGATCCTCGTCGCGGCCGGTCCATGTCGAAACCGGTTCAACGTAGCTTTTTTTTGTCGGGGTGGAACGTCCATGGTGTTTTTGTCACACTTTTTAAACAGTTTCATTCGGTTTGCGCGTGCTCTTTCTTGAAGCCTGGACTAAAGCTTCGCTTTCAGCTGTACCGTTGACCTTCGTTCGTTGGAATCGTGTCCTTATTTTTGCCCTGGTGCTTTCCAGCGTATTATTGAGCAAGTTATTTGCATTTCAGTCCCTCTTCATATTTCTCGTGCTGACTGCGGTAAAACCTTGCTGCTAGTTGCAGCTTCTCACTGCGCACGCTTACTGTGATTCTGTTAAATTTTTATGGTTGTTCTGCACTCGAAAGCATGTGAATTGAAGAAAACTATCCTCTTCCTTTTCAGATTCGTAGTATTACCGTCTCTATCTCCTGTACTCTCCTCGCTATAAAATGATATCCTGGCTACAGATCTACTCTTGGCGTTCGCTCACAAGACTTTTTAACCTTCAAATCATGCATGGTATTCATGCTCGCAAATGATCCAGTCGCTGAACAGAACCTGTTGCGCCAGTGACTTACATGCATTCACAGAGAAGTTCCTTTCAGTTTTAATTCATTTTTTTTAAATTCAACTAAGTACAAGCTACTTTTTTTTCATTATAATCTTGTTGTTGTTAAAAATATCTATTCGTTATTTAATTTCGATATGCATCCCATTTTACCAGTTTAAATGAGTTTTCTTCATTTATTTTTCATGAAAGAAATGAACTTGCATGGTAAGTAGTTGACCAAGCATAGACTTTACTAAATTATTTGTATATTTGCCCAAGTAAAGACTTCGTGGGATACGAAAAGAAATATTAGATCCGAGTGGCCACCCCTACGACACCCATAATTATCACATCAAATAATTATCAATTATCGAACTCAAAATTCATCTATATGATATATGGAGTGGCACCGAGGCTCACTAGGTTCCTGAAGCGAGACTAGTTGGACCATTTATGTTGGTGATCTCTAAACATTCGGGAAAGAAGGTTGTCTGACTGTCGACCCTCAAATTTTTCTTTATTGCGCGCTAGTGAGGAATGTTTCCTTATCCTACACTCTTGAAAGACAAGTTGTATACGTATTTATTTTAAAAAATTTTGGAAGCCACAACCATAGAGATATAATAAAATGTATAAAAAAAATTTTTAAAGACCACGTTTTTCATGTGGACTCAAAAGTAGAAAATAATTTTTCGGCAGCTACTGATCTCTGTTTGCTTTCATTCTCATGGTCTTTTGTATTTCAGTTAAAATATTTTACAACATCTAAAACGAAAAACGTGGGGCGCATTTAGAGTTTATACGTCTGGAAACGTGCAACAAATTATTGATTATTGTATTGTTATCGGGAGCTGAGCTTCCCTAAAAGTTTCAGAGCGCTAGCTAATGGGAAAGTTGGTGAAATATCGATTGCAAGATTTGATCATCACAGACACGAAAGCGAGCTAAGAAAAACGTGGTAATATAAAGGGATGTTCTTATAAAAAGAGGAAGGAAAAATCATTCGTGTATGCAATAATAAAATGTCTTTTCACGCACTATCTTCACGCATTTTTTAATAAACGTATCGTCAAAGGTCTTGGTGAAAACTGTTATTAATATGCTAAGAAGTCAGGTACAAGGCAAACGTGATGTAATGCACGCGTCATTTTAAAAGTAGGGCCCTGTATCTGTTATTGAACATTGTATTGCTTGATACTGTACCTACTGAACGAATGTCGTGAGTGACATTTAAATGAAAGCTTGTAAGAAAAAAGGTGCGCAAAATTGGCCTACAATGAAAATGTCGGAACTCTCTGCCTGCCTGCACCCAGCGGTGGGGAGGGGGGCATGCGCTACCAGGGTTGCCAGATAGGCCTTTTTGGCGCATTTTCTCATTTATGGAAAAAATGCGCTATTGTGCTCGCCATGTCCGTCTGTCTGTCCGTGATTGCACGTTTTCGTCGACGAGAAAATGCGCTCTCTGTCACTCACTGCAGTGAGTACTGAGTTATATATTTTAAATGCATTGGCCTGAAAAAATTGATTTTGCATCTTTGGCCGTTTGAGGCTTTTTTACGAAAAAAGGTAACTCAAATTTTCTGTAAAAAATATCTCAACTTTGTTCACGTGAACTCGCAGTGTCATGTCGGGCAGCAGAGCGGGGACACAAATACGCTTAGCTGGCAAATTGGTTTTGATTCATAATAAAAATTTCGCTAATTTTCAGATATAGTATGTAATACGGTATGATTTTTTTTCTAATGATTGCGCGTGTTGATGAAAATTGTCAAAATCATCTCGGGTAGAGCTTAAAATTGAGACTGAAATTCTGTTTGACACAAGTCCAGAACTGGTATACCGGTAATGAAAATTTGTAAAATGCAAGTACGCATTTGATGTGTTGTGCAATGCCGATTGTAATAATTAGAAGTACACCTTGAAAATATTGAATCTGATGTTTAATTTTCTTTGGACGAATTTCTAGATTTCTAAACCCCCCATCTCCACACCATCATCCGAATTTGTATATTCAACTCTCGCCGTTAATATGAGTCCTCGCTAAAAGCAATTGCCTAGTTTATGAAACCACTACTTTTGAATACAAGAAACCATTACTTTTGAATGCAGAAAACCAGTACTTTTGAATGCAATAAACCATTACTTATGAATGCAAGGAACATTTGCACGTAGCTCGGTATTATGTTGTCTACATTTGTGCAGTTTCGGACGTTACAGCGTATATGACATCAATGCTGGGGAGGGATGGACGTTCGATATTTGCTCTCTCTCTCTCTCTTTCTCTCTGATGGTGATAAGCTTGGTCTCTCTTTCCGCGTCTCTTTCTGAGATAAAATGTGATAACCGCTCGGGCGACACGACGCTTCCTCGCACTTAGCATGGACACAGACCAACTATTGGCTTTGTCGCTAACTGTTGACGTCCGTTTCTGACGAGGCTTGGTAATACGTAGAAATTCATTTCTATTTATAGTATGAGTTAATTGTATGTTGAAGAACTATATCGTTTTTAAGTTCTTAGTTTTGAATTCCAGGAAGCTCCTCAAGATCGCTGAGGTGTTGCTATGTCCTGTGTTATGGTTCTCTCACTCAATATATAAAACGATGCAGTGTATGATACAGAACATTGTGCCATATGTATAACGATGCATTATGATTTTAACTTGTGTATCACAATGGTGCGCTAGTACATACAGTAAGTTGTGCAGCACAACGATGAACTAGTGCAGTAAGTTGTACAGTGCACCGATGCATTGATACAGTAAATTATGCAGGAATACGGTACACTTAAATAGTGCACTGTATCGTACAAGGATGCAAAAATACAGCACGTAGATTGAAATGGTAGATTGATATAGTACATTTACAGCGCAACGCTGCACTTATACAGTATATTTTATGATGAAACGTTGTACTAATACACTATTTTCTACTGTGGAATGATGGACCTACAAAGTAAGTTTTGCAGTGCAATGATGCACCAACACCACGCATATATTACTCAGCGCAATGGTATTATGTGAAGCACTCGTACAGAACATTGTTATTTCCAATGACGTACAAATACAATACCTGTGAGCTGTCCTACCAGTCACTATAGAAGCCCAGCTCATTTGTAATCTCTGCTACAAGCGATAAGAGGAACGGTGCGGAAAGTGGCCTGAATACCTGATATGAACCGAGGAATGATTTAGCAGGTGTAGGTGACTGTTGATATAGAGGGTGCAGCACCTTAGACTCGCACCTAAATGATGCATAGACGATACTATTTTTTCAGTGAATTAAACTAGTTGTAGTTCTATGATGACGTAACTATTACAAGTTTTACAAAAATATTACAAGTTTTTCGGAACTCGCGACTGTGCGACGGCTGCATGCCACAGATACTCTTTCCTCAGTGAAATAAACTAGTTGTAGTTCTATGATGACGTAACTTCAAAAATATAACACGTTTTTTCGGAACTCGCGACGCTGTGTGCGACGGCTGCCACAAGTAAACCAGTGGACAAGGTTGCAATCTGTCACTTCCGCCGTACAAGACACGTTCTAACGCGGCCAGCGTCTGCTTCAGTTACGCTTTATCGTTATTATAAATCACGCAATCCGTAACGATTTTAACTACGCTGCGAACAATGGTTTTGAAAACGAAACTGTTGCACGAAGAAAATAGATTGACTCCTAGTTATTATAGAATAAAATTGTAGAAATTTATTTGTTTTATACGGTAGATTTGTGAAGACTCGCGTTAATAACTATTCAGAGTGACATAACAAGAAGTTAACGAATGCGTGCAACACGAAACGATTTTTGAAAATATTGGCGTATTATTATAAATTATTGCCCTCACGTTAATCTACCCTTATAAAAAAACGTCCGAATCCTGGTTATGAAAGAGCAAACATTGTTCCAATAAAATCAGAATTGGCGTGGTAATTATTGGTCATTTGCCTGTTCTTGAATTCTCTGTTTAACTTTGGATTAGTAGCGTTTAGAAGCATATTATAGTTTTTTATTGTACCTCTTCGAAAGATCGTAGACACATTCAAGCTAAAAGCGTAGTAGTGTGCTACTAATGAATTAATCGGGTGAGCGTATAATTACGATGTTGTACTCCCGCAGTGAAAATCTACAGACGCGGCATCTTCTGATTTGGGTTACCAGAAGCTGGGGCGACTCTAAATTTTGTTAGGGTTAGTATTTTCTTGGATGGCGCTGCTGTGGAGGACATCGTAAAGGAGGAGACGGCGGCGGTGCGGTTCATTTCTATTTCCTGCTGAAGTTGTGGCTGCGGTCACGACTAACTCAACGCTCCTAGCTCGGCTTCCTGCCTTCCATATCTTTTTGCTTGCTCATGCAAAATTCATCTATCGTATTAACATCTAATTGCTTTAAAGAACCGTGATGTGTCTGAGATTATTGATTGTGATGTGGGTTGAATCACAAATACAATGTGGAACCCATTGCATGATTTTCGACCTGCTGACTAGGTGAGGCTGTAACTACATATGCTTATTGTAACTTGATTTAAAATGCATTAATAATAACATTAATGTATGGTAGTTTAAATTCAAATTCTCAATAATTTGTGAATTTAAATTTACACAGACTTATGATGGAATTGCTGGAAGCTTTGAACGTACCAAGTTTACTCCCAAAATTCTAAACTTAATTTTATTTTTCTGGCCTTATGTATCCCCAGACTTATCTACCTACCTCCTGTAGAAATGCTATCGTTGTATTGCAGGAATGCGTCAGCCACTTTTAATGAGCAAAAAAACTTTATATTGGCATTTAGTGGCAGAAGCTGCCTTGTCAATCGCGCGTAATTTTTTGTTCACTACATGCCTGCAGTTGGTGAATGCCAGCACGTGGCTTATTTAGCCTCGAAAACTTAGCCGTGGGGGATCGGTGTCGTCATTGCGTCCTATCTTTGATCTATTTATTTTTAATTTTTGTCGCGAAACACACAGTAAAAATGTTACATTTTTAATCGAATACTGCATTGGAGTGCTCACGATTTAATTGCTCCTATTTTGGTATTGATAGCCAAGGCAAGGCGAATACAACATTCCGGAGTGCGGAATGTTGTTGGAATGCGAAATGTTTGATGTTGCGCATACAACATTCCATGATGTATGCGCAACGTTCACAGCTCTGACATTAGCGACGTTCATAGACATGGACAACGTACAAAGGGACATAAAAAAAAGTTCACAGAGACATACAAACAACGTTCACAGCTCTGTCATTAGCGACGTTCAGAGACATGGGCAACGTACAAAGGGACATGGACAACGTACAAAGGGACATGGACAACGTACAAAGGGACATGGACAACGTACAAAGGGACATACAAATTAACGTTCACAGCTCTGACATTAGCGACGTTCAGAGACATGGGCAACGTACAAAGGGACATAGAAAACGTTCACAGAGACATACAAACAACGTTCACAGCTCTGACATTAGCGACGTTCAGAGACATGGATACGTACTAAGGGACATGAAAAACGTTCACAGAAACATATAAAGTTACAAACAACATTCACAGAGACATTAGCGACGTTCAGAGATATGGACAACTTGAAAGAAATGTCAAAAACCTTCAAAGAATTTTCACCGTTACAAACAACGTTCACAGAGACATAAAAAACGTTCACAGGGGCAAAAAACGTTCACAGAGACAAACAATTTTTACAGAGACATGGAAAATGTCCATATGGACGAGACAATGTTCACAGAGACATATGGACAGCGTTCACAGAGACATGGATCACGTTTATATAGGCATGGACGACGTATAATCTATGCGTTATCGCGGCTATGCTAGTCTGGTATTCGTGTCTGCTGCTTGCAGCATTTCTGCAGGCTGGAGCATGGCTAAAACAATAGTATAGTGTTTCGCTTAGTTGTCGGTTTACTCGCATGCATGGGGCGATGTTCAGCAAGCGCATGCGCTGGTGCATTGCATCACTACGCATGCCAGTCGTGTCATCGTGTACAGTCATTAGGTCAATGTCAGCTGTACACTGCACAACCACGTGATGCTTTACATATATGCCTGGTACTACATACATTAGAACACTGCCACTGCCATCACAACCACTGCTTATCTTTCACCGATACTTCTTCACTGCCTATGCATCACTGTCATTTTATTGTGGCCTTTGCATGACTACCTCAGACCCACGTTCATTGTAATACCATTTCATGGTACGGATATCAATTCTGTTATAGTTTAGCTGTGCTATTTTAGCAATATCACTATACTGCAGGCGTTATATGATGGCGAATAAGTTGTGCGTCAAACGACCACTATAATATTTGACAACAGGTAAGTGAGTTTTGAAGACATTTTTACCAGAGTAATCAGATGTGAATTTTATTAAACGTACTCTTTGATTGAATCTCCTTAAGATAGTTCGGTGGTGCACTTATAGCCCTCTATTGAGTTTTTTTTGTGTCAGTTACTCTATATATATAAAATGCAGGCACCGAGTGTGATCGTGCTGCATCGTGTACGTTGCATATGAACACTACCAATTACGACAAAATGCTTTTGCTTTATGAAAACGAGGATTAAGTTTCGAAACATAACGTTACTGGAGTGTAGATAGCCATTGTTTCAGGCAAGAGTTGCTAATAAATACCTATT
The DNA here is from genome assembly GCF_000764305.2 of Hyalella azteca. Lineage (NCBI taxonomy): Eukaryota > Metazoa > Arthropoda > Malacostraca > Amphipoda > Hyalellidae > Hyalella > Hyalella azteca. The sequence goes on from NW_025937108.1 coordinate 86,047, forward strand.
TATTTTTATTTAATACATTTCAATAATTGAAGTTATGCCGATTCACTTAACGTGAAAGGAAATATAGCTATATCGCTAAGTCTATTTTTCTTGCTGTGACCATTCGTTACTTGGAGAATTGAAATAAAGCCACTCGTCCCACTTGATGAAATTTATTAATTTAATTATGACCGTTCCATTTTCTACTAATTCGTAAACCCACATAAGCAAAATTTAGCAGTTAACTTGGGAATGTTTCAATGTAATAGCAAGAAAAAGGAGATGACTGCTTGTAGCAAGAACTACCATTTTAATCAATGGCTCCGTGAGTGAAAGTTTTTTATCTGTACACTCGCTTAGGAGTTTTATAACGATTGAATTAAAAATGTGAACATTACATTCTATTTTCTCGAAGAATTAATGTGAATTAAAGTAATATCAATAACTTCCCTAATTTTTTGCAGTAATTCTATTATCTACACTACGTACTTACTAAACTATCATTCATTCTGCCATTTTCGTCCGAGATTTTGCACACTATTATTAACACATCTAATTGGTACAGTTCTTTGTCGTTAGTCGTGGCTGCACGTACGTGATTGCTGGTTTCAATCAATTGGGTACTGATATAGTCCACCTCATTATCGTAATTACCACGTTAATCGTTCTTCACGATTTTAAACGTGTCAAGCATTTGATACACGAATACTACCATGCAGTCTGCTGACAATTTGTGTTTAGTTTTAATTTGGTGTGCAACACCAGCTCATCATTGGGATTCTGGAAGTACGAACTGCAATAGCTTCAATAAAGCCAGAATTTAGCAGTTTCGTTTAATATTTTAATAATTTGTTATCCTTCGATGAGTTTAACGTTATTTTGTTATTTAACACTAAAATTGCAGTATGCTCTGCCTAGTTGTGTAGATTTAGTTCTCTTTGGAGTTCTCGATCGTACGATCTAAATAACTATAAACCCAAAGTGGCATTCGTTTTAAGCCAATTCTATTAATATTTTGATTGCATGACTAAAAAGTTGACTTGTGTGTCATATTCTTAATCGCATCAACCAAATGCTGTTGACGTACATCAATTTATCATAAATAGTTTTCATGACGTTAGAAGTTTGCTAGCGCGTTATATGTCTGGAATACGGCCAGAATTTTCTCATAATAATTGGTGATTTTCAAACATTTCCAAAATTAGCTTTCCACGCTGAAGTCTTTGTAATTGCGGGGCATGTACGTGGAGCTAGTGACAGTTCTTGTGAAGGCGTTATATTTAATTGCCTAGTTAAGTGCATCTGGCATAGCCGATATTATGGTACCTGCACATTATAATGAGAGACTAAATTAAAATAATCTGGCGTTTTCATTATTATACGGAATCGCATCACTTACTCGTTCAATAGTACCATGCTATACCATTTCGTTGCATATGAATTGACAAAGCGTTTTCTTACTTTGTTATTATCGAGTTCATTTCCATTATATAATTATGTTTTGATGTTATATATTGCGAATGATTTAATATAACAGCGTGTTACCCACCTAAGATTGGTTCACAAGACTTGTTAGTGGCAAATTGATATGCTCCCTGCCGAGCTCGTATTTATTGCCTTTTATCCAGCAGGATAGTGGGGCACAGGATTTTTTCTGGCCTGGCTTGTGACCTTTGTATCCTACACTGCTCCTCGCCTCAGGAAGGAAGTATCCAAGGATCCTTCTCGTTCTCCTTTACTCCAGGCGGTCAAATGTCCTGGAAATTTGATGTTATAAGAAACAACAAGACCAATTACGATGACTGCGAGTATGCTGTTGTATAAAGAGCTAAGATTATTTATTTGAACGAAGAGATGTAATCATTGAGTGCCAACTGCCAAATTTGACATGACCTTGGACAACGATGTCGGTGAAAACCAACTCAGAAATGGATATTAAATAAATATTACGTTTTTAGTCGTAGTATGAATAACAGTTCTAAGATTATGGTTTGATATCATGTCGCTGGAATGTGCACAATATGCGATTTATGTAAAAGAATCGTGGTTTGCCTGACCTACAATTATGATGGTGGTCTAATATTCTCCGATATGTCGAATTAATGGTCAGTAGTATGAGGCAATGTAAGCTCATTAAGCTTTAACTTATGTGGCTTTCGCTTCATGATTGCGTATCATGAAGACGATTACGATTGAAAGGTATATATTGCTGTATTGATATTGATGATGAAAAAGAGCATTGCACCTGCGTATCATGAATACGATGGCTACGATTGAAAAATACATATTGCTGTATTGATATTGATGATAAAACAGAGCATTGCACGTCCATATAACATGCCAGTAGCAGCTGTAATTCGCGTGTAGGGAAGATCTCTTTTCGCGAAAGTCATTTCACATGCACGACATCACCCTGTGTAGAAAATAGTCGATAAAATCAACTGCAAGTGCGTAATTTTTTTTTTATTCGTTGATGTCTGTATTGAAATTCTAGGTCTCAACCAACACCAACGACAGAATTTTGAACTCTTCAAACAGTTTTTAATATGTTTGTAAATGTAAATAGAAGGAATAGAACAAATTTCTAGATAAATGAGTTTGCGCTGACTACTAAAGGGAATTGAAATGCATGCTACATGAATTATTTTACAGCTCATTTTTACACCAAACCTGTGAGAATCAGTCAGGAAACATCATTATCCTGAATGATACGCCCAGTTAACGAATTAATCATTACGTGATTTCCCATGTCGATTTTCACTTACTGTGACAAGTTAGTCAATCAAGTAATTAATTTTTCACAATATTTTTAGCTCCTTCATCTGCTTGAATGAAATTTAACTTGGCTTGATTTTGTTCTTCTTGAAAGCATGGTTTTGTTTGAGATGTTCAGACTGAATAAAACTTTTCGAGTGTTATTACAATTTATTTTTTTCTGCGTGTTAAAAAGTGCTTGTTGTTTAGCTATAATTTATTCAGTGCTGTAATTCAGGATGTACTTGAGAAACCGTGCCCCATATCGCAGGTACCGGAAGCAGTCCGGAAAAATCTTAGCAGTTAATTTATTTCATGTTGAAATGGTTAAAGCTTATGTTACCAAGTTTCACTATAAAAAATATCGCGATAATTAGTCTTCGACTGAAGTGATATTTAGCAGCATTTATTTCATGCTGTAATGAATATAGCTTATGTTACCAAGTATCACTATTTAATATATCGCGATAATTAGTCTTCGACTGAAGTGATATTTGTTATTTCTGCGCCCCCCTCCCTGGCTGCGTGGCGACAGGTCGCAGTTTTCCCCGGCGGTGCCTCCAGCCGCTCCGACGATCGATGGCGCTAAGTGGTACACATGCTGTGTCGTGCTGTGTTGTGCTGTGTTGTGTTGTGTCGTGCTGCGTCGTGCTGTACGGCGTGCTGTGTTGTGCTGTACGGCGTGCTGTGTCACTGCTGTGTTGTTCTGCGTTGTGCTGTGTTGTTCTGCTTTGTGCTGTGTTGTGCTGTACGGCGTGCTGTGTTGTTCTGCGTTGTGCAGTACGGCGTGCTGTGTTGTTCTGCGTTGTGCTGTGTTGTGCAGTACGGCGTGCTGTGTTGTGCTGCGTCGTGCATCACGGCGTGCTGTGTTGTGCTGCGTCGTGCATCACGGCGTGATGCGTTGTGATGCGTCGTGCCGTGTCGTGCAGGACGGTATGTTGTGTCATAGATCATGTTGTGTCGTGCATCTTAATCTCTGCCGTGCTTTTCGGATTACATCTGTACATACATGTATATAGTAGTCTGTCGTGCACCTCAGTAAGTCGTGCATCTCGAATGCTGTCAGCTGCATGTCGTGTCCCTCGCTCCTTCGGTGTTGTCATTTTTCTTTGAGGTTCCTCGACGCATCTCGTTCTACTCGACGCCTCTCGTTCTACTCGACGCCTCTCGTTCTACTCGACGCCTCTCGTTCTACTCGACGCCTCTCGTTATACTCGATGCCTCTCGTTCCTCCCGACGCCTCTCGTTCCACTCGACGCCTCTCGTTCCACTCGACGCCTCTCGTTCCACTCGACGCCTCTCGTTCCACTCGACGCCTCTCGTTCCACTTGACGCCTCTCGTTCCACTCGACGCCTGTCACGGTTTACTCGGCGCCTCTCATTATACTCGCTCCCTCTCACGCTTTACTCGATGCCTCTTATTTTTCTTTACAATGAACATTCTCATTAGTTGTCACGCTATACTCGACGTTTACCGTTCTATCGCTATGAGACGTTAGCTTTTGTCCCATTGCCTACACGCTTTCTTACGAAAGAATTCATTTTGCTCAATATATTTCTGTGTTATCGAACTTATTTGATCATAATAAATGATCTATTTAGTAAATATTCATGTTAATATTTGTAATATTCATAACTAGCATCTTGTCACCGCAGTTGCATCGTTTGGTCTGTCGCAGCACCGTTTTTTCTCAACAATTATGTAATGAAAGCCTCATTTTTCATTAATTTCTAAATCTTTTAAATCTGTTCCGTCTGCTTTATGTCTTGCCTTCATATCATGTCCTGTCGTCCAGGAAGTAGCAAATGAAAGTCAAGAGCTCGTATCACCGTCGCCGCCGTCGGGTTAGGCTCAGTCAGGAATGGCAGCGCGCCGCCTAATGAACTTGGACGCGGGCAACCTCCATGGTGAGGCAATCTCACTTGCCCTTACACTTTCTGGTTTGTGGGACCACTTTCTTCTTCCTCGGCTTGCTCTTGACATCAATCGAACATACGTTCAGTTTCGTGTCTACTCAGAATGCATGAAGATTGCGGAGCCTCCAAAAGACTCTGGTGATGAGTTTTTGGCGGTTTCACACTAAAAGCGTTGTGTTTTCTGCGTTAGTGTGTATTCTATTAATTTTGTCTTTCGGTGATACATAACTTTGTCTTTCGGTGATACATAACTTTGTCTTTCGGTGATACATAACTTTGTCTTCCGGTGTCGCTTCTGGGAAATTAGAGAGCTATATTTTCTGCGTTTATTCATGTTCCTGGGATTTGCATTGTCGCTTCGAGTTTCTTGGAGCGTTAGACTCACTTCGTCGGATGAAAAAATCTTCTGGATGAAGATTTTTATTTACTTTTGGCGTGTTTTTACTTGTATTTTTTGTGGGTGATGGTGCGAACGATGGATTTTATGTCGTTTATGAATTGGTAGCGCAATGAATATTGTCCATCCTTTAGGTTCTTTGAACTTGTATATTTTGTGTCTTCTTCGAGTTTTTGGAAGTTGTGATTTTCTGTCTTCTCTGTGTTTTTGGTACTTTGTTATTCTGATGGATTCTGAGAGCCTATATATTATATTCTGTCAATGAACACATTAGATTTTATTTGCAGCTTTCATGTTGTTGAAATACGTTGAAATTCATTCAATACGAAAATATTTTTTGCTCAAAGTATCTTCCAAGGATTCTCAAATATTTGATTTTTTCTTAATTTCTGAAACATTTTATTTATTCAGTTGAGTAAAAGGTAACTGAACTGTAATATGCTCGTTGACTCTAGGTTGACGACGTAGGCTACGACGCTACAGCGGTCTTCAGCAATGTTTTGTAAGTGCCCTGCACGCAGCAGTAACGTACGTAGCCTTTACTTACGTACGTAGTAACGTGCGTAGCCTTTGGTAACGTACGTAGCCTTTACGTACGTACGTAGTAACGTACGTAGCCTTTAGTAACGTACGTAGTAACGTACGTAGCCTTTAGTAACGTACGTAGTAACGTACGTAGCCTTTAGTAACGTACGTAGCCTTTAATGAGGACAGGAAGGATAAGCTTGTGACGCTGCTAGACCTTTGGTTTTCCTTGCCGTCCCACTGAGCGTTCCTCGCTTATGTTTCTTGTGCTTCCGATCACGTCACGTGCTGCTTTCCGCTTCCGTTATATGAAGTAACTTTTTGAGTAACTACCTTTAGTAGTAACTACTTTTTTAACTAGTAACTTTTAGTTTAGTTGTAACTACCGTTAATAACTACCATTTGAATACGGAGTTGAAAGTGTCGTACCTGTGTAAGCAAATGATGTTATACAGATGTCACTTCTCTTATTCTACATGGAGCGATAAGTATTCATGTCCTTGGCGTGTGTAATATGTGTGTCAATAGTATGTAGAGCAGCTTTAACATTGACCTACTTGGATACGTGTCGGATAAAGAGATAAGCTACCTACTTTGAGATAGCAGACAGCGCGCGGCGTTTGCTCTGTACAGTCATGCTTGTCCGTTGATGCAATAAGCTATCCTATGTGCTCTCGCATCGTGATTTTCAGTGCTGGACTCTTGTGAAACGTCTCCCATGTGTTGATATTAGTGAAGGTTTCCTTTCAAAGATTAGGCAAGGACCGATGTTTCGTTATTTAAAAGGACATATGTGTCTTATAAAACTGTTATTTATGCGAAACGTCTCCCAGTTTTGATATTGGTGTCAAAGTTTAGACAAGGACCGAAGTTTTGTTATTTAAAAAGACGTATGTACCATAGTGAGAATATAATTTTTCAGGCGTACTAGAGCGACTAGCATCGCGCCAATTGTTGCTAACAACCAGGATGTTTCGGAGCGTTTTTCAATCTGATCACAATTTCCTACGTATGACGAGTATCATTAAAACTTTATGTTCGCTTAACAGCCGCAACTATTATGCCGAAACGCAGATTTAAACATCCTGTGCTATTTTCCTCGAGTGAAACCCTTGCTACCAAATGTGTTCGTCCTTATTCTTGTGCTCAATTATTTAATGTTCCTAATAGTAATTATATTCAGAAGTTTCGTGAAGTAAAATTTGATCTTCCAACTGGGATAGAATAGTTCAAATTAAAGGATGAAAAGTTTACACTCATAATGAGGCTTCACTAAATCTCCAACATTTAAATTTGCTTACCGCTTGATTACGACCTTATTTTCATACCCTTAGACCTTATTTCACCACACTACCCTCGCCCACCACCACACTACCCTCGCCCACCACCACATCACCACTCTACCCTCGCCCACCACCACATCATCACACTACCCTCACCCCCCCACCACATCACCACACTACCCTCACCCACCACCACATCACCATTCTACCCTCACCCACCACCACATCACCACACTACCCTCACCGCCCACCACCACATCACCACTCTACCCTCGCCCACATCACCACACTACCCTCGCCCACATCACCACTCTACCCTCGCCCACATCACCACACTACCCTCGCCCACATCACCACACTACCCTCGCCCACATCACCACTCTACCCTCACCCACCACCACATCACCACTCTACCCTCGCTCACCACCACATCACCACTCTACCCTCGCTCACCACCACATCACACTACCCTCGCCCACATCACCACTCTACCCTCGCGTGTCGCCACTCTACCCTCGCCCACCACCACATCACACTACCCTCGCCCACCACCACATCACCACTCTACCCTCGCCCACATCACCACTCTACCCTCGCCCACATCACCACTCTACCCTCGCGTGTCCCAGATGGGCCGCTGCTCCAGTTCTCGTCTGTCCGTCGCCCCGCAAGCATCGCGGGCGTTTCTTAGCGCGCCGGCGTCGCGCCGTCACTCACGCCGCTCTGGTATGTCCTCGGCCGGTGTGACGTGACAGCCAATGTGTGTCACATTGTGACGTGACAGCCAATGCGTGTCACATTGTGACGTGACAGCCAATGTGTGTCACATTGTGACGTGACAGCAAGTGTGTGTCACATTGTGACGTGACAGCAAGTGTGTCATATTGTGACGTGACAAAAAGTGTGTTACATTGTGCCGTGAAACTGTGTCACAATGTGCCGTGGCACTTACTGTGTGTCGCATTGTGCCGTGGCATTTACTGTGTCACGAAACATTGGCTAATACCGTGAGCAGTGATGTGCCTCCTAGAACTGTCGGAGCCGCGGTGCTCACGTTTTACCGCGATTTTGTACTGCGTAATATGCATTCTTTTCATTATACTCGTTGTGTAACATAACAAGATGAGCCGATCGTGACTTGATGTTTACCGTAACACTCGTGTATCGTGACACAATGTCAGCGTGCTTCTTAGTTGTGTAGCTTTTGTTATTATGTTTGTATGTGTACATATCACGTGAAAAAGTTGAGCGTCGCATTACAGCAGGGTGCATATGACCGAGCATATGACTGGATCGACTGTTAAGCTATATTACATCCGGGTACGGAATTCATCCGGTTATTATTTGTTTAAGTCTTCGATGTTAAGGTAACTGGTCGAAAATCCGAAATAAAACCAATGTAGAGAGATACTTTAGGGAGTTTTCGTGATGATCGTATCTGTTCTATTTCGATTAGAATTTTCGTGATGATCGTATCTATTCTATTTCTATTAGAATTTTCGTGATGATCGTATGTGTTCTATTTCTATTGTTACCTCAATTGCCACGCGACGCAATCACTTCACCTGAACGCTCAGCGTGGACAGCTTTCTCTCTCACAGAAAGTGAAGCGAATATTCCGTTGTTTGTACGAACCGTACGACCTTCAACTTTCCACGCTCTTTTGTGCTATTCCTACGCTGTTGGGATTTTGATAGATCCATTGTTTATTTCATCGCTGTAAAGTAATTATAAAAGTTACTAGATTCTTATAATAACGATAAATTGGGGCAGTGGTTTCATGATGATAATAAATGAGTTGCTTGCATTTGCTTGTGGTTGTAATTGTTAAGTATATTAGCATGTCGATTAACGCAGTCTCATTTGTATTAAAATGTTTGTTAGGCTCAATGTCGGTGGTGGTGGTGATGGTGATGGTGGTGGTGGTGACGGAGTGAGCCGTGGTGGTGATGCCGGCAGCAGTGACGATGGTGGTGACGGAGTGAGCCGTGGTGGTGATGCCGGCAGCAGTGACGATGGTGGTGACGGAGTGAGCCGTGGTGGTGATGCCGGCAGCAGTGACGATGGTGGTGACGGAGTGAGCCGTGGTGGTGATGCCGGCAGCAGTGACGATGGTGGTGACGGAGTGAGCCGTGGTGGTGATGCCGGCAGCAGTGACGATGGTGGTGACGGAGTGAGCCGTGGTGGTGATGCCGGCAGCAGTGACGATGGTGGTGACGGAGTGAGCCGTGGTGGTGATGCCGGCAGCAGTGACGATGGTGGTGACGGAGTGAGCCGTGGTGGTGATGCCGGCAGCAGTGACGATGGTGGTGACGGAGTGAGCCGTGGTGGTGATGCCGGCAGCAGTGACGATGGTGGTGACGGAGTGAGCCGTGGTGGTGATGCCGGCAGCAGTGACGATGGTGGTCAGCATTCAGGTCATGACCCACTTAGCGTCGTGAGCTGCAGCTGCCCCTGCCGTGCCCAGCCTGCGACCGTGGCCACTGCTGTGCATTGCTGCACCATATTCGTGCTACATACTCGTCAACATACGCACCATACCTGAGCAACATACTCGAGCACCATACTTGTGCAACATAATCGTTTAAACATACTCCTGCTACATACTCGTGCAACATACGCACCTTACTCGAGCACCATACTCCAGCACCATACTCGAGCACCATACTCTTGCAACATACTCCAGCAACATACTCGAGCAACATTATCGTTTAAACATACTCCTGCTACATACTCGTTAAACATACGCATCATACTCGAGCAACATATTCGTGCAACATACTCGGTATATATACTCTGGCACCATACCCAGCTGGGAAGCCACTGTGGTGCCTTTATAGTGTTTTATAGATGTACTATAATGATTAAATCATCAATATAATATAGCTACTCATTGCGTTCGTTATTCTTTTGAATAATTATACAAATTAAACACTTACATGTTTGACACTCGGTATTAATTACATATTCTTCTTTCCAACATTCCAATTTAATATTTGAACAATCTCACTTAACCAAGCGAAATTGAAAGATAAGTGTTCAAAATATACGCTTATATCTAATTTAATTGCATCGCTGTAAATATCACTTTCTTGCGGAAAGAAATACTGGCTACATTATCGCTAAATGCGTTGTAATGTCACTTTAAATGCAATAATGTCGAATTGTTAAGACGCGTGAGTGTGCATTTTAAACTATTAGTCATTAAAGAAGTGCATGTTCTTATCACCATGGAGACTCGCCCACCTGTCAGCGTATCACAATGCGATGAGGAAGCGTCAGCTTATTGAACCTCACACTCGCTTCGAATAGTTCACTTAGATGTTCACACTCGCTTCAAATAGTTCACTTAGACGTTCACACTCGCTTCGAATAGTTCACTTAGACGTTCACACTCGCTTCGAATAGTTCACTTAGACGTTCACACTCGCTTCAAATAGTTCACTTAGACGTTCACACTGGCTTCGAATAGTTCACTTAGACGTTCACACTCGCTTCGAATAGTTCACTTAGACGGTCACACTCGCTTCGAATAGTTCACTTTTCACACACAGAACCAATAGTTTGGTACTTCAGATCTCGTATATCTCCTCCGAAGTCAACACTGTAATTCTAATCTAAAGCGACTCTACAGTTGCTTATTGAACCTCGCGCTCGGTTCGAATATTTCGCTTTGCATCTTTATAATTCCTTTGATCGCTGTAAACTTGCATGGTTCAAATGCCTGCCTAGAATATTAGTGCTCTGAACTATTAATTTGCAAGAATATTTGTTCGTGGTGTAGTGAGTGTTATTACTTTGATGTGTTCAGTATGTTAGTATGTGGAAACACCTACCGTATTGATGATAGTCAAATTGCAGTTGCTGATGAAGTTATTAGATAAAACTGTGTATGGATTTCGAATTAGATGAAGGCGACGTCCTTCACTTGCATAGTACCGTATATATATATTATGTGCGTCTTTACTTAAGCAACTATACTATGATATTCCGTCATTATAATGGTATTATCGGTTTGAATCGGGCATAAATAAAGCTTTGAGAGCTTAAAATTTAGTGTTTAAGTTATAACGCAGATGTTGCCGTTTCATTCGTGTGGATTTGTCGTGTGTACGACGTACAAGTTTTTTTGTGATCCACGTGCGCTCATTTATTACAGTCACATCTTCATCATTTGCTTTTATGTCTTCGTTACAGATCCAAGCAATTGCCTCCAAGCGTTGTTCTACTTTTGGTACTAGATATATACCTGAGTTTCCTGAGAACACCGGAAAGCAATTAAGACATTGATAAGAGAATATCGCTGCTAGCATCAATTGTGTACATTGTGTCGCGGTGGTGTGGAGGTGTTGGTGGTTTAGTAGTAGGAGTGCTCGATGCTTTAACTCTGTCGTGTCGCCCTCTGCTGCCATGTTCAACGCACGCGTTTTCATTTCTTTAAAACAACGGCTGATTTTCCTCTGCAATCTCAAGATATTTCCGACCTAAACGATTCGATTCTGTGTTATATGCATAGCTCCCTCATCGGCCCCTCGTGTAAGACCCTTTATCGCTGACTCCTATGATGACTATGCTATCGAACAAACAGGGGTTTCGATTCCCCCGACAGACAAACGGTGTGCCACTTAATCCTGCTATTTCTGATCTTGGATATTCATCTTATATGCGTTTTGAGGAGAGTCCGTCACGCTTCGGTCTTATCTCACCCATGGATCCGAACGCTTATGGGACTAGCCGTGGTGCGGGCAGACGCAACATCTTGGAAGCGGCTCTTGGAGGATATCATCTGTACGACGTTTCTAAAAGTGAATACGTTCGTAAAAACGCCATTGCTCGACAGAAAAATTCGCCGTCTAATGTTCAAGATCGTGGAGGTACACGCGAATTCACAAGCGGCAATTCAGGTGATTGGTTCACAGCTTCAACTTCTCACCTGAAACCTGAGAATGAGACACTGGTTGAGCCCTGTCTTCCTGCTAATTGTCTAGAAGACCTCATTGATTTGGACGAGTCGACTGACCCTAAACTCTTGGTTAAATCTCACGTTCTAAATGTTGCAGAAGATACCTCGATGAATTTTGTATATGGCATGGCTGCTGAAACTGAAGATGTAAGCTCATTAAAACAGCTCGACCATGCGGCATGTAAGGAAAAGGACAAAGATGTCCTGGAATTTAGTTCGGCCTTGAGTGAAATAATGAAACTTTATTCCGAAGAGGAAGATGATCTTCCTCCTACTAGTCTACCTCAACAACTAGAAAACGCTTACGCTCTCAGTTCAACTCCGGGTGCGAGTAATGAGAAAGTAATCGACAAAACCTGTTCCCTGGAACCGATCAATTCTGGCAGTGATATTGATGAGTTTATCAGGCATTTTGAAGCGAACATTGAGTGTGAAGACCAGTACGAGGTGAAACAATTTGATGACAAAAAGAAACCCGAGTGTACGAGATCTGTAGACGAACGATGTGTTCGTGCAAATACCAACGATGCAATCGTCGAGTTGGATGAAAGCAACAGCAGTGATGCATGCGAGCAGACCGCTACGAAGTATGTTGAAATCAACATCTGCAGCGATGATTCTTCCTCCGCCAACTTGCAGCCTGACGACGCTAAGATAAAGGAAGAAGTCAGCTGGTTTGAAGCGCTCGTCGGTAGTGATGAGTAAGTCTGTCATTTGATTCTTTATCATCGTCTTTTATTTTACATTTCATCGTCTTTATTTTGAATTTTTATCATGCGCATTCTAGATGCCGTGTAATAGGTTGATTGTTCTTATTTTTTGTAACTTGATTAGATTTTAATTATTATGACATATGTTAACCCATTCGTTTGGATTTAACTAGATATTAATTTATTTTTATTACGACGTTATGGTTTTAAAGAATGGTGGTGGGGACGTACGATATGATGAACTTATATTATGGTAGTGATGGTCATAATGGTGTCGAGCTAGGAAAATCGTTGAGACATCTCATTTACATGAATCACTGAAGAGATGTTGATGTAGACTTGGTAAGGACGAAGAGTTTAACTGTTATGTATTGATGTCGATGGTTGCGTTTGGTGATGGAAATGATGATGGCGAAGAAACTGTGATGGGCAGCAACGTTCCTTAGCAGCTATGTGTCGTATAGTGTCTTGCTATACGTGTCATAACCACATACCATCGCGGAACCCATAAATGCTACACGTTTTGTAACTCTGCAGGGCGGCGTCGCCGTAATTTGTGCTGCAAATCCTTGACGTTTTATAAAGTTTCGTGCTGTAACATCGTAACAATTTATGTATATTTTGTGGTGTAATATCGTAACGTGCAAGCACAGTTTGTGCTGTAACATCGTAACATTCGTGGCTGCAACTCCTCAAGACTCTGTATTGCGCTGTCACGTCGTAATGTGTGCTCACATTAGATGCTTGAACACTGCAACGAAATAAACGTGAACAGCGTAATGTGTAATTAAGTAATTAGTGTGTTTTTAGAGTAAGAGAGTTTAGAGTCGTCGTCTACTAACTTTGATTCGGCTTCAAATTATAATAATTTTTTAACCATAATTTAACAATCTAAATAATCTAAATTTAAATTATACTTGTTTCCTACTCATCCTTGAATAGTCGATCAAGGATCTAACTATAGTAACTACTACGCCACATAACTGCTGCTCTCATTCACCGTTTCCTAATGTCATGTATCCTACCTTTTAAATTTCAAGCATAGGCATATGAGGTTGGTATGTAGCATAAAATGTTAATAATTTTCATTTATGCTATTGCTTTGTGAGCTTAGGATGGAATGGTTTGAAAATATTCGTATCTTGTAGTGAGCATTATATAATTATTTTATGCCTACTAAAAGCCAACCAGTTGGATCATGATGTATAGCGGCATATCATGTTGAATGCATTGAGGAAAGGAACGTTTGCTGGTTCTGTGAGTAATGAATGAATGAATGATGACGAGGTATCACCTCCCCCTAAGCCATGAACTATATCGATATGGTGAATTTGCTTTGCGCTCTCTTTGCTTTTAAATTCCTTGCTAACAGTCTTGGTGTTTAGTTCTGTGCTACTAAGCTTTGTGTACACCCAACCCAGTGTGCTATTGTCTTCAGAAGCATCGAAAAGTTTTGTCTTCAATCATATCGTTCGATCCCTCAACTCTTTGTTAGCCGCCTTAAAAGTAATTAGTATGTACACGAGCATCGCATTTGCATGTTTCGAGACTTGTGATTGTAAAGTCTGGGAAACATCGCATTTCCTGAAACGTGGAAATATTGTGGCATAAAACAATACAATAACACAACGATAACATTGTAAATATAATAACACAACGATAACATTGTAAATATAATAACACAACGATAACATTGTAAATATAATAACACAACGCTTCCTGAAACGGATAAATATTCTAGCATGAAACAATACAATGAAGCAACGCTAACATTGGTAGTATAATAACATAACGCTTACACTGGTAATGCAACACTAGCGCAAACTAACGATGCTGCTGAGGGAGGAGGAAGGCAATCAGTGTGCGTAGCCTGGGCTGCGTTTGGGTTATTGAGTTCCTAGCGCTGCCATGTGGGTCAGGGGGTTAGCTGCGGCTACCTGCTGCACCTGCTGCTGCTACCTGCAGCACCTGCTGCTGCTGCTGCTACATGCAGCACCTGCTGCTGCTACCTGCAGCACCTGCTGCGGGAGTTTGTTTCATACCACACGGCTGCTGTAGAACTACTTATCTGACCACAGCAAGGGTGTGAAATTCTTCCGGGTGGTATTGCAGTAGGTGGTTACGAAAGTTTTTGTCTGTAATCTCAAGTATATTTGACTAGGTTGGTGTGGTGGACGTTTGAAGCCTGCTACGGTGCCACTGATATTAATAGGGGATCTACGGGCGCGTATCCAGGATGCTTATCGTATATTGCCAGAACCTGAGAAGTTTATTTTTAGTGGGAGGAAAGGAAGGGATTGGAGGAAGCGGAGGAAAAGATTGGATAAAAATAAGAAATTTAATTTCGTTATTGGTACATATAATTTATTTGAAAGAGAGTAAATAGTTTTAGATGTTTTGAAACTTGAGTAAAATGGGAGTCATATCTTCTATGCAAAAATATTGGTTTGAGGAGGTTCACATTTAATAAGAATAAAAAAGCTTTGTTATTATTATTATTACCGGAACTAGACATCACGTATTTGGTATAAGAGGATTTCAGAATTGCAGGAATTATCAATCCCATGCAACTCGATCTGAGCTAACCTGCCAGTATTATTTATATGTCGGCGAAAGACGCTGGACATGTGATGTTGAGCACAAATCGCGATAATGTCGTTGATTTGATGTAGTTTATCAGCTATAGTAAGACTGGCTTTGTTTATAGTAGGTACTTTAATTATCTAAAAATTTTAAATAATTACGTATCTAACTAGGAATTGTCTAAACTGATAATGAAGATTTTCTTCGAAACGTTTTCAATGAAGACCGGTTGAATTTACTTGGTGTTTTCTTTGCTTTTAGAGTATTGGTGAACTTTTGATTTTAGAGACCAATGATGGATGTGATGTCTCGCTCCTTCATATGGCTTTCCGAGTCTGTGGTCACGGCTGTATATGCACTTCAGAGACTGTTTGGATGAAGCGCCATTACCCGTAGGAAACGCCAGAATACGGTTGATTTATATCAGTTATTTACTTTTTTCCAAATCACTCGAGTACTACCCTATAAGTCCTGCATTTTGATGAACCATGGGTGCTCAATCAACTCTGGATCGCGTTAATTAGCGACGTCCGTACATCGATTCAACAACGTACGACGCAAACGGAGACTTTCAGGTTGAATATTCACTGTTTGAATGAAGAAGGAAAACCTCAACTTTTTCATTTATAAATGTTAATTTTGAATATGGGCGATCAATGCTTTGACCTCGGGACGTTGACTCTAAAATGGCTCTGGCATTAAATGTTGACGGTCATAAGTCCACGACACAGCGTTGAAGTCGCGAATCGTGCTAAAACTACAAAATTTATGAATTTTTTATTTATGTTGTTTTTTATTTCTTCGTTTAGTTTGTTGAAGAAATAGCGCGAATTAAGATAGAGTTAAATTAAAATCATGTGTCGGAACTTTTATTCCATTTTTATTCGGTAAACCCCGTCTTGAAATATAATTCTGAGACTATATGTTATACCATTATTTATTTTAAAAGCGTAAACGATCATTTTAATGTAACGAATTTCTTACATTTTTGACGGCCTGACTGGACAATAAGAATTTAAGTATCCAGCAATGCTCATATTTTTTTAATATCGTAAACGCGCTTTCTTATTAAACGAATTTTTTCCATTTTTGAATCCTGACTTGACTTGACTTGCTGTTATCTTGTTTACGTGCAGGAGTTTGTTCACTTGACAATAAGAATTTACGTATCCAGCAATGCTGATGCTGTTCTCTTGTTTACGTGCAGGAGTTTGTTCAGAGAGACCGAGTGTGACAAGTCATGGACGATGATGAACACTTCAACGACCTCTCAACAGCAGCAGCCACAGCAGCAGCAGCAGCAACAGCTCAAGAAGAGGCGTAAGACTGGAGGTGCTCTCTCGCCAGACACTGCCAGGCAGCTGCAGCAGCAGCAACATTTCCAGCTGTAAGTTTTTTTATACAACTCTAACATAACTTGTGTTAGAGTTGTGTTATGTGTTAGTCGAACATTGAATTGTGTTCAGTTCTCTGTCAAGCTACTGCATGTTAACTTAATTTATGTTGAGTTCTAATTAAGCTGAGTAGTGGCATTTCCAGCTGTAAGTTTTTATACAACTCTAACATAACTTGTGTTAGAGTTGTGTTATGTGTTAGTGTGTTATGTGTTAGTCGAACATAAAATTGTGTTCTGTTCTCTTTCAAGCTAGTACTGCATGTTAACTTAACTTATGTCAAGTTCTAAGCTGAGTAGCGGCACTTCCAGCTTTTTTATTGTATCTCGCATCAAATAAATAAATATAACATTTACTCTCATCAAATATTATGTTATGTATGCACATTTTGTCTGTAAGTTGCGACGTTAACGTAAAAATAATTTCAAATTGATTGACCAGCAATTTCCGCTCAAAGTTGATATGTTGAAGCCTATAAAGTTTTGAACTATATTATTTGTCTTCATATGACAATGGCAATTTTGATTACGCATTAGGTGCACCTAACGTCAGAACCTGTTGCGCAGCAGTAGCATGAGGTGCACCTAACGTCAGAACCTGTTGCGCAGCAGTAGCATGAGGCGCACCTAACGTCAGAACCTGTTGCGCAGCAGTAGCATGAGGCGCACCTAACGTCAGAACCTATTGCGCAGCAGTAGCATGAAGCGCACCTTAAGACAGAACCTAGCGCTCCTAGTGTTCGAGTTGCTCCTAATGAACCTGTTGCTTAGCGAGAGGATGGGATGCGCACAATTATAGCTTTTGCTACATGGCAAGAAGATAAAGTGTGCGCATTAATGGCGCTTTACTCGTACCCAGTGCATGGAGTGAGCGCACTCATTGCACCTGTTGCACCCTCTTAGGACAAGGCACCTGTTGCGTATCGGCCGGCTACTGTATTAAAGTCGTCCGCACCTCTGCCGTATATCTGATGCGTCGCTCTGTCCAGCCGTTCTCATTGCGAGCAGCATTTCACCGCTTTTTTTCACCCCTTATTGCCTTTCTTTTAAATTTACATAAGGCGGAAACGCTTGGTATTTGATAGTGTATTGCGTCATTTAGGAAGCGTCAGAATAGCCATCAATTATTTGTCAATGCTGCCTTGCATCCCGCATTCAAGTGGATTTCCCTTATAGTTCTCCAATTTTAATTGTATCTACGGAGCGGTTCTCTGCTATAAGAAGCGCTAAACCGCTCCGGCTCAGGAGCAGAAGCGGTTGCCTCCCAGTAGTCCTGCCAGCATTTTAAAAACATTTAGATATATGGATATATTTTTCAACAATAAATGTCATATGTATGCAAATTTGTTTAAATTACCTTATAATAACCAAATGTTTTTTCTCGTTAATCATTAATCCGCGTGTCTGGAGCGTCGGTGGAGGTGTTGGGGGGTGAGGGGGAGGCGGTGGGTGGCGGTGTAGTGGGTCACTTTGTCTCGTCTAGAAATTGAATAGTTTGTACAGTTATTATCCATGATAGTATGTCTCGTATCGTTTATATCTATTTCGTAACGTTTCATAATATCCTAGAAGCCAATTTTAAAATCCGGGACACAACTTGTGTTCCGATTTATATTCCTGATTATTTTTCTATATCACATTATTTTTCTCTTGAAATCTCTTCTAGTCGTTTCGCTTTATTTCGAGACAATTATTCCGAGTGCGCATGTGTCTCAATATCTATGTTAACACGTTTACTCCGAAGTGGTACATATGCGTACCACGAAATGTATTTCTCCAGGACGTAGTGGTACATAATTCAGGTTGCCTAAAATCAGCCATATCCGGGAACAAAAAAGGCCAAAAAAGGCCGATAACTCAATATATACTATATTTGTAGGTTCCGCTATAATAATTCCATTTATTTTCTTTTTGCAGTATTTAAACTTTAATTAGGAAGCACCCCTATCATAAATTTTAGCCGGCCAACGCAATTGTGAAAAACTAAATCACGGAAATTGTCCGGAAAAAATGACCGTCTGGCAATCCTGTTTAAGAACAGTACAAAAAATGAAATAATAGTACAAGATGAAGCAATCGGAGTCAATAGTGTTAAGCTCTCATTTTCATTTTCCATTCTCCCTTTTGTGCAAAACAATTCTGTTTCTCTCGTACCGCCCTACATAACATGCATGCAGCGACTACTATGATGATCGAATCTTGCACAGTTTTATTGCAGGTCAAATCCATGTTAATCATTCATTCATTCAATAATCATTATTATTGTTTGTGTTTCCAGGAGCAAGTCCCTGAACGAGAGGCGGCGACGGGAGCAAGAGAATTTATACATTGAGGAACTAGCGGACATCCTTCAGAGCAGCGTCCTAGCGCCCGATATGACCGCTCTGTCGGTCAAACCCGACAAGTGCGCCATCCTTCATCATACTGTCAAAAAGGTCGGTTATTTCCTTGTCACCAGATGCATTGTAGGCCAAAAATATCGACAGCTCATTTGTTTAACTTTATTTATGTGAATTTGTGGGCACTTTGAGTCATACAAGTTAGGAACCATTGGGTCAGAAAGGTCGGTTATTTCCATGTCACCAGATGCATTATAGGCCAAATATATTGACGGCCCATTTGTTTAACTTTATTTATGTGAATTTGTGTGCACTTTGGGTCATACTAGTGGGGAACAATTGTGTCAAAAAGGTCGGTTGTTTCCTTGTTACCAGATGCATTTTAGGCCGAATATATTGAGGGCCCATTTGGTCGACTTTATTTCTGTGAATTTGTGTTCACTTTGAGTCATACAAGTTGGGAACAATTGGGTCAAAAAGGTCGGTTGTTTCCTTGTCACCAGATTCATTATAGGTCGAAAATATCGACAGCCCATTTGTTTAACTTTATTTCTATGAATTTGTGTGCACTTTGAGTCATACTATAGTGGGAAACAATTGGGTCTAAAAGGTCGGTTGTTTCCTTGTCATCTGATGCATTATAGGTCGAAAATATCGACAGCCCATTTGTTTAACTTTATTTCTGTGAATTTGTGTGCACTTTGGGTCATAAAAGTTGGGAATAATTGGGTTCAAATAGGTGGTTAATTTATCAGCAAGTTTAACCCTTGGTAAGCGTCTGATAGTATAAACGTCACATGCCGTCATGGTGTTAAGAAGAATGTTAATTATTCAACTTTTGTAGGTATGCAATCTGGCACCAAAACGCCGTGTGAAATACGCGTTGAATTTCTTCCTAAATTGACGCTCATTCTTATTCCAATCGGTGCTACAGCCTCCAAAAAATTTTATCATTCGTCGGTGTAGCTGGAAACAGGACATTCAACCCTCATCATATACATATTGATTATTCGCTTCATGTTTCCTCCGACCGTTCTAAAGATCACCGATCTCCTTTAAAGTCCTCCTGCTGATGTGATGAAACAAATGAGGGCGCTGAGTTCCTCGTGCCATCATTTGGGCAAAGTGATGACAAGCCGTTGAATTCTTTATTTCTATATTGATGTCACCTGCATGTTTTCTCATCTCCGTGCTTTGGTATTATCATAAGCACCATTTATAAGTCAATATTTTACCGACGAACCGAGTCTTTCATTAGCTAAGTAATTGTCTTCCTTATGTTGTACACAGGTTACTGAACCTGGCTCTCTGAAATAAACAAAATTCTAATATCCTATGGAAATATATTCTTATATTGCCCCTCGCTCAGCGTGGGGTCGTTAACCCTCGGATGTGGTGCACTCTTTCACCTCCCATCAGATTTTCGACCACTTTTTAACCGTTCACATCACCCACAAGCATTCCTGAATTTTGCGACTGCCCGTATGTTTCGATCATTATTTGTTGGTTTTGTAGCGACTTTTCTCCATTGGCGTAATTGGAGCTGTGCAATAGCTAGCTGCGTCCACGATACTAATCGTTACTTGTTTTTCTGTATTTATTATTCGTATGCTCACTATTTGCCACTCATTCTTAGATCTTATACGACGGGTATCTTATAACGTATTTGGGGCCTGTACAAAGCAAGGTTCAACAAATTTGGTGTGGCCCATAATTATATAGGTATATATATTTTAGCTAAAATGTCAGTAAGATCTGATTAATTTTACCTCGATGTAAACTCGTTTGTGCTAGCGAATCCTTGAAATGAAAACGTAGTCGGGTATCATTTTAGCTGAAAAAATAAAGATTTTTCTCGTGGATCCTGCGCTTAGTTGCGCGACATACGAATGGCAGTTGGTAGCGGACTGGAAGATGTACACACATGGCTCGGGGTGCGCTCTAAACCACGATATTATTACCTCTTTTGTTAAAATACCGTATCGTTCATCAGAAGAAAGAGTGCATTATATGTTCGTAGGGAGACGTTAAAAAAATTATATGGAACATTATCGATGTTTGTTGCCAAATTCTGTCATTGTTTATGTTATGTACACGGTTGAACACTCATTCTGAAAACGCTTTCTAATTGATCGTAACCGCCGTTGATCGGTGGTTTCCATCAATAAAAATTTGACCTCGAGAACAGCCATTTGCTCAGTGTAGTATGTTTTTTCGGTTTAGGTGTAAAGAAGTCCCTCGATTGTTTCGTACGTTCCGCCTTTGGTGGTATTTGTTTCGTACGTTCCGCCTTTGGTGGAGAACGACTTAGCGAGCTGCTGTTTGGTGCTCATGTCTGTTGGAGGCGCCGTGAGAACGACTTAGCGAGCTGCTGTTTGGTGCTCATGTCTGTTGGGGGTGCAGTGTTGCTATCTATGTTTAGAATAATTTGTCAATAATTTTCCTTTTGTTCTTATATACTACAACGAAGGACGTTTTTGTTCTGGTTACAATGATAGGAGTTTCTTCTATCCATTACAAAAGATAATGCTGTTTAAATAAAAGATAATATTGCAGTAAAATGAGACGTATTGATCTACTGATTTTCATCGTTCTTCCGTTCTTACAACAAAATGCTCCACGTGCTGATACTGTAGCAATGTCGGTGTAAAAATCAATGAACAGCTTTCATGACGGCGGCATTCACAATCGTTCGAGATCACGCAAGTTTTGATCAAAGAATACCAATGCCCCCCAGAGCGCTTCAAGTTGCTTGAGTGCCGCAAACTCTCCCTTCTCCCCACCGCTCGCTGAAAGTATCTCGCAGTATATACATGCATATACCCTAACAAAATTTAGAGTCGCCCCAGTTTCTGCTAATCCAAATCAGCTAGAAGCTGACGCGTCTGTAAATTTTCACTGGGTAATAGCTATAGACGAATACGGTCCCGGCAACGTATTCATATCTCAGCGATCGGCTATGCCGGCAATCAGAGACCGCGATCAATCGTGGCCTGGAACTGCTACGTCCGAAACAAATACTAAGTATGCTAATGATAAGCGATTTGCTATGCCACGAGTAGATATAATTTAACCGGTGTTGCTTAACTGCCTTATGTATGAATATATTTTGCAATATGGCTTCATTTATTGTTATGCAATCAACACTCGGGCGATATTTTAGTCATCTTTGCCATGAACATACAGATTACCTGGTGAATGCTCATAGATTTTTAGTTAGGTTAGTAGTAGTAGGAGTAGTAGTTAGTAGTATACTATTAACCTGGGGCTAGTTTTGCAGGTCAATCAACGAGCCTGTGACCATCAAATTTGTTCAAATTGATATTGGCGTTTCATATGCTGGTACATGATGTTCATGCACCTGTTCATAAACAATCGTTTCATTAAATGTATCATCATTGAAAAACACTCGCGCGAGTATAACCTGACATTCCTCTATTCTGATCCCATTCCTGCCACCCTAATTGTCCTAGTTTGATGAATGACGAATCACGCCGGTTTTGAGCCATAACAAGGCTTTTCCATACAGGCTTGCATTGCGTGCTCTGTATTCAGAGGAATGAACGGGGTCATTGTCTAGATAGCGATGCACTTTTTTGCCGTAAGTGGGTAATATTTACCCTGTTTTAACGACAAAAAGCACTGATTACCCGGCAAAACGGCGTATCAGTGCTCTGCTAGATTGACTACAGGGGTTAGATTTTTAAATAAGGGTAAACAACAGACGAATCCACAAAATATATTTTAGTATGGTCTATGTTCATCTTTTGCGGCAATTACAGCCTCTATGCTCCGAGGTATTGATTCATAAAAATTGTGAATATTTCCAAAGGGTTTTAACCCATTAATTCAGTCCAGCTTTTTTAAAGACAATAGTGACGGGAATCGACTTTTGACTTGCATCTATAAAATCGACCATAAATGATCGATAATATTCAGGTCTGATCATCGGAACATATCATCGTGAAAGATGGCGTTCTCCTCTGGAAACATTGCTTGAACCATTGGATGAACTTGGTCCTCTAAAATTCGTAAATAGTCACGGCTGTTGATTCTTCCACAAAGAAAAATCATTGGTCCGCCGGATTTCCAAGAAATAGCACCCCAGATATCATACCACGTCATGTTCAAGTGTAACGGTTGGAAGGAGGCGGTCGGGATTAAATATGGCTCTTTTGGCTGTCTATACAAATGTAAACTCGGCCAGAGGTTGGAAATAAGATAAACGATGATTCGTTAGAAAAAATCACATTTTTTCCACTGCTCGAGGGACCAATTCTGGAAGTTTTTACATCACGCTTTGAAACATTTGTATTTGAAATAAGTTTTCGAATTGCAGCTCTTCCAAAGAATCCAGATCTGTGCAGCTCTCGGTTGACAGTCTTCATGGAAATTGGGTTTTGTAGGTGTCCATCGAGTTTTGCAGTAATTTATACAGCCGTGGTCTTTCGATTGTCCATCACAATTCGATTTAAGTACCGACTGTCACTCTCAGACAACTTCGACTTTCGGCCATACCTGTGCTTTACTAAGGATGTCTTTCCTTCTCTTTCAAAAGCAGGTATTACTTTTAGACAGTACCTCTAGAAACGTCAAGCATTCGGGAAATTTCTGTCACACTAGCACCTGCCATACGGGCACCAACAATTTTGCCTCTTTGAAAGTCAGAGAGGTTTGCCATTTATAGGTTAAGTTATATTCACAAAAATCTACTAAAAATATCTGTGAAAGGATAAAATGTCAATTAGCAGCAAAAATAAAATATAAAAATGTGTCACGTTTTCATTGTTTATAACAGTTCAAAAATTACGATATCAAAATGTCAGCTGTTTTCTTCATTGTGTCCAACCCATGTATATGACGTATTAATTTTTCTGTGTGTAGGTGTCCATGTTCTGATGCACGTGATTTTTGCGTCCACGGGGGAGCGTGGGCTATATAAGTGAGGCAGTTGCCGTTGCTTTGTATCTCATGAAGGCTCTAGCGCGGCCCAACTTAGTGAATTACTCATAATATATTGTGGCAATCGATGTATAGCTCGGCCAAACTCATTATGAATTTTTCAAGAATTTATCGTGGCCTTGAATGTAGGTCTCATCGAAACTCTTGATTATATATCAATTAGTCGCCCCACAGTCTGTGTAAATTAAAGCTTAAATTGGAATAAATGTTAATTACCGTTCTTGCTATATAAACATAACGATGAACTACACTGACGACTTTCGTTACAGTGTAGCGCGTTTAAGAGCACGGCAGGAATAGCATGGTAATGCAGACGAGCTTCGAATGTCTATTTAAACTTGTGCAGTTATGACATGAATAATGCAGCCTAATCGAAGTGGGTGTTGGTGGGTGTATGAATCTCGGAGTTGTGCAACAAGTCACATTGTAATGAAATTCCTTACAGCCTGCTGGCTTTCATAAATCGCACACCACCTGTGAAAAACTGTGGCTGATCACCATGATTATTGATAACGGTATGCAGTCTTTGGCATGGTATGCAGTTTGAGGCATATTCATCAGGCCGGTAAGAATGTCCTTACGCTGCAGACGCCGCATCACCGACCACATATTCGCCAGGCAGGTAGGAATAGCACAAGGCTATTTGACGGGCATGTAGCGGCTGTGGGCGCTGCAGAGGCCGCATCTCCGATCACATATTCACCACGCTGGTAGGAATAGCACAAGGCTCGTTGACGGTCATGTAGCGGCTGTGGGCGCTGCAGACGCCGCATCACCGACCACATATATTGACGGGCATGTAGCGGCTGTGGGCGCTGCAGAGGCCACATCACCGATCACATATTCACCACGCTGGTAGGAATAGCACAAGGCTCGTTGACGGTCATGTAGCGGCTGTTGGCGCTGCAGAGGCCACATCACCGATCACATATTCACCACGCTGGTAGGAATAACACTAGGCTCGTTGTCGGGCGTGTAGCGGCTGTGGGGTGGCAGCTAGGAGGCGCCCAGCTTTTACCGTGGACGCGCGCGGCCTTGAGCGAGAAAGAGGGTTTACTGGATAGCCCCGCTCCCCTGCCCTCTAGAAGCATGCCCCCGCCCCCTAATTTCTCTGGAGCGTCTCGATTCTTTCTCTTTTTAGCGCATTTTCTCATTTATGGAAAAAAGGCGCTATTGTGCTCGTCATGTCCGTCCGTCCGTCCGTCCGTCCGTCCGTCCGTCCGTCCGTCTGTCTGTCTGTCCGTCCGTGACTTCACGTTTTCGTCGACCAGAAAATGTGCTCTCTGTCACTCACTGTTGTGAGTAATGAGTTAAATTTTTGTTTTATTATTATTTTTTTTTTTGTAGAGTGTAGACTATCCCAAGTCCTCCCCATCATCGTCTTGTGTATCCAACCATCTTCTTCCTCTCTCCTGGCTTTGTTCACAACCTACCACTCTTTTCAAGTGCTTCTCACTATTCGTATTTATCTAATTTTACTCAACATTTTGCGTCTCTGCTACATTCCACCTCATCCCCTAACTTTTCGAGGTCATGCCACCTCCTCTCTTTTCTTCGGTGCAACCCACCATCACTTCTCTTTTCCTGCAGGATCTTGCTTTCTCTTATTTTTTTCAAGGACACCTTTCCTTTCTCACTCTTTTTCGGGCATCCAAGTCCATCCACAAATCCTTTTTACTTCTTTCTCGTCACTGGTGCATTCCTCCTTTATTGCTCTTATTCACTTTTCATCGGTGTTTCATTTTTTATCAATCTATATCTATGGCTGCACCTCCCTGTTTGCTATGTTCCCTCAAGTTCATTGTTATTCCTCTTCTATCCGCTCCTTTATTAAGGTAATGGATATATTCTAAATGATTGTCAAAATTACGATAAACGACAATGGTAATCAGCTCTGTTTTTTTTCAGTTTAGTTCGTTCATTATTTACTGATTTCACGCTCACCGTGTCGCTTCCTCACTTTTGCCGTATGCAAGTTTAAATCATTATGCCTGATATGTTCTTCTGCCTCAGATCTTTGTTCTATATCTCTTTTCCTTATTCGTTGCCTTTTTCCTACTTAGCTCATGTGCATCTCAATTACCTCTTATCCATGATACAACACTACATTTGCACTTAGTCCTAGAGACTTTAGCTTAGACCATAACCTATAAACTTTCTTTTCCTGCCCGCTTTCCAATCTATCCTCGAATTCAACAGCTCTGTGTGTAATATGTTGCTCTTTTTTCTTCTTGCTCTTTTTCTCACTTTGTTGCATTCCTTTCTTTATCTCGGCTTCCCTTTCTGATCATTCGCTTTTCTTTTTTATCCCTTTGTCTCACGGCCTTCTCGTCCTTCGCTCTACTTTCTTAGCCCTTAATTTCCTTTATTAACTCTCGATCTCTTTCCCAATCCCTCACTTTCTTTTCTTACCACTCGATCTCATTTCTTGTCTTTCGCTTTCCTTTCTTGTCTCTTGCTTTCCTTTCTTACCACTTGATTTCCTTTCTTGTCTCTCGCTTTCCTTTCTTACCACTTGATTTCCTTTCTTGTCTCTCACTTTCCTTTTTTACCACTTGATTTCCTTTCTTATTTCTCACTTTCATTTCTTACCGCTTGATTTCCTTTCTTGTCTCTCGCTTTCCTTTCTTACCACTCGATCTCATTTCTTATTTCTCACTTTCCTTTCTTACCACTCGATCTCATTTCTTGTCCCTCGCTTTCCTCTCTTCGTCTTCGATCTTTGTTCTTATCCCCGCACTCGCCTTCCTCCTCCCTCGCTCAGTTTTTTTGCCTTTCGCTCTCCATTACTTTTCTTCATGTGTCTTTTTTCCCCCACTGCTCTCGTCTGCCTTCCACCCCTCTTCACTTCCCTGTCTTCTTTTTGGCGGCCCCCTCTCCCTCTTTCTCAACAGGTTGCTCTCGAGAAATGATCACCTTATTGCCGCCGCTGTTCAACACGTAAAAAGTAACCGCATAAGCCTGGACGCCCCGCGCAGCCTTGACTTGACGCTCGATGCTGCAGTCGCGTCGTGCTTGGCAACGACGCTTAAAGATGCCCCTACATTTTTGTGTTGTTACTCGAGTTCGTGGAGTACAAGCAGCAGAAACATGCGATGTTACCTCTGAATTTATTAGGTCTCTTGCATGAATTAGGTCTCTGCATTTATTAGGTCTCTGTATATCTTAGGTCTCTGCGCATTTATTAGGTCTCTGTGCAGTTATTAAATCTCTTGCACGAATTTAAACTGAAAATTGCTGATAAAACCGTGTGAAATTTTTATTTTGCTTCAAATTGTACGCTGATCATTTGAATTTGAAATCGACGTATAAAGGGTAGCTTTCCTTGTAATTTCTCATGCGTTATTCTGGAAAGGATTGAATTGTCTTCATGAAAATACATGCGGATTGTTCTGAAGACTTTTAAAATGAAGCCTATTGTGAATATGTAGTTTTACTAGATTATTAGATATGCTTTGTGCAAATTACTTATGGAATTATATTTTTTGTGTAGACGAAGCAACAAAAGTAAATAGCTGTTAAGATCTTAGTATTATGAAATTATTAAAAAAACTGAGTTCTAAATTACTTGGCAAGGTGATGCTTTCGTTGGTTTTTTTATCATATTTATTTCTTTCGCATTAGTCATCTCAGCTAAGAAGCCTCAACGCCCGACTTTGTGATGTAGAATCATTATCATTAACACAATTTATCTGATTATGAATCGAGCTATCACTGGAAATTCCTCATACCATAAATTAAACTAATAATGATGAAAATACTCGCGTCATTCACGCTAATTGTAATCGTTTTACTGGGTAGAATGCGAACATTATCTTTTACTTTACTAAAGCTACCAACATGGAAACTTGAATTAGCCTTGAGTTTCCAGAGACGAAAGAGAGTTTAAATCCTGAAAAGAGCAGCGGCTAAACGGCAATGGAATCCGAAGGACAAGTTTGAAGAGCTGTAGCGTAGGATGAAACTCTCGTGTAATTTCCAGTCGAGGAAATGATGGAAGTTACTGTACTGCCCACACCTGTTCTGTTAGTTATTACGTTTGTATTTATTTATTATTATTATTATTTACACCAGCATTTATTCTGAAGAATGCAGTTCTTTGTTTTGTTTATTTAACTGATGCCATAATGGGCAGCAGCATCGGGTCAATCTCTTGGTGTGATTTGAAAACTACTACAGCTTAATACATATTTAGAAATCATAAGATAACATATTGAGCTTGGTTAGTTTTGAGCGTGTATTCGGATTGAACGTATTTCGATAATGTTAGGGTGTCAAATGCTGAAATGTTTTTGTTTGTGCGTGTGTGTAATTGTAAATGGAAGTGAAATTTAGAGGTACCAAAGGATATTTAGAGATATTCAGCTTACTTTTATTCGAAGGGATTCTCGGTTTACAAATGAGCAATGAATTAATGACGGTAAAAAATCTCCTTTCGGAGTCTTAGGCACCTTAGGTTCAGCGAGTGCAGCTTGAGAGCGCCACTGCAGCGTGGGAGTTAGAAGGATAGAGAGCAGCACTCGAGAGCTCCGGTCGAAAAGATGAAGAGAATGAGAGCGGTAAAGAGTCGGTGAAGAAGAATCTAAGTGCGATAATAGAGGGTGGGAAAGATAAGGAAAACTTTCTTCTCTTTGTGAATGATGTACGGGAAATTTAATAGTGCT
Organism: Hyalella azteca; assembly: GCF_000764305.2. Lineage (NCBI taxonomy): Eukaryota > Metazoa > Arthropoda > Malacostraca > Amphipoda > Hyalellidae > Hyalella > Hyalella azteca. The sequence goes on from NW_025937108.1 coordinate 114,516, forward strand.
GCCGACTACAATTGTTGAAAGAGAAAAAAAGAGATAGAGAAATAGGGGATAGAGAGAAGAAATCAATACATTGAAATAAAAACAACTAAAAATGTGAAAAAGACCTAAAAATAAAGAAAAAAGCGATTTAAACAGTGAAAAGAGCGTTTGCCGCAACGGCGAAAGAGAGAAGGAGGAAATTTCGAGAAAGAAGAGCAATGGAGAGAGCAAGAGAGTTAGTTTAAGCCTAGCAAGATGCGGGAAGTGAGAGCGAGGGTTAGGGGGCGCCGCTAGGGCTGGCGCCAGAGGGAAGGCGCTGGTGCCCTCGTGGAGCAGAGGGCTGTATAGGCCGGCAGCGCTCTAGGCACAAACACTGATATTGACGACAGAGCATGGTCTGGCGCGCGCGAGATTTGCTCTTGTTCATGCTTATAATGTCAAGGGAATATGCAATTTATTTATAATACTATTTAAATGCCTGAAGATTGCTCTTGTTTATGCTTATAATGTCAAGGGAACATGCAATTTATTTATAATACTATTTAAATGCCTGAAGATTGCTCTTGTTCATGCTTATAATGTCAAGGGAACGTGCTATTTACTATTTAAATGCTTGAAGATGGGTGTCGCTCCTCGACCTAACACGTATTGCCATGATCTTGGCTAATTATATCGACATAAAATGCCTTAAGACAAAACGCTTTCACTGCCTGCGAGATTGTCATTCTGGGTAAACTAGCCGCTGTATTTTCGACAACATTCTTAATTTTCGTTAATATTTTCATTCTTTATTTATATAGGGGTACACAAACACAAAACAAAATTTAAACGACGTGAAAACAAATGATAAAGTGACTGCCCATATATGCTAAAATATTTCACTGGCAGCAAAGGCGCTGTGTAATTCAAATCATAACGACATAGTTATGATAATGGAACAGAAAGTCCATAGGACTGATCACATCTTTTTAAACTTGCCTCAAATAAAAATTTTTAGAAATCTATGCCTTTCGTTCAAAATGAAGATACTATATAACAGCAAAATCAATATGACACTGGATAAAATACAATTCAAAACAATATGCAAGAACAAGAAAAACCTATAAGTCATATTAGAATGCAGATTAATACTAGAGAAGGATAAAATGCCAGAATTATGTCTTTAAAACATATTTTTACTACCTTGTTTTGAAGTCATCAGGTGCAAATAGAAGCCATATACCGCTTTTTTAGTACTAAACAAACACATTTTGTGTGTCAGCGCCCAGACTCCTTATTTGAACACTAAACTCCACAGCACTTGTACTGCTCCTACCACCAAGAACTAAGACTGGTTATATTCTGAGCTGTAATTACTGTCTTATGTAGCTCATAAAATAGCCCATTTTTTCAGTATCTGCGTTGCTGTATAATGGTACTTAAAAACCTAAAAAATTGAGCCGGTGCAAAATAAAATTCCTTAAATGCCTTTTTCGACTTGAGATGTTCATGTAGATTGTAAAAAAAATGGCTTAATTTTTTTTGAGCACCCGCCCGCGTTGGTGCTTGATGTGTCCTTTATCCTATTTGAAACTTGAGACCTCGAAGCGACTGCCAATAGTTGAGTCAGTGTTAATAATAAAAGTATTGTCTCACTTGATTCTTTGATTCCATCTAAAAATTGAAATATCTGTTTCCTCATGAAGCTAGAAGACATGAAGCTTTTGATACTGGTATTGATTAAATTATTGATATTTTTTGTAGCAAATAGTATATCAATTAAATGGTGAACGTAATATATAATTGAACGTAATTTGCTCCCGTATAAGTTATGAAATGCTCGTAAGCAAAATAGTTCATTTTAAATGCAACAGGCGTCTTTAATACGATTGTAATATGTTCTTTATTTTTTTAATTTGGGATATTAATTATACTCAAACAATCATGCAGGGGACAAAATCTATCAAGATGGTGACTTTTGCGTCAGCTAATTATATAACAATTTTTTAAGCACAAAACCACTGTATCATTGGACAGCTATCTGCCATTACTATCCTGTTATTAATAATTACAATTAAAGATAGCTAGTTAAGCCTTGATTTCTGAACCATTGATTTAATGTCGCATCGCGAATACGATCTGACTTTGATACCAGCTTTCGTTGTATGTATACTTGAATGAAGCTTGGTGGCCGAGCGTTGCTCGTTATGCCGCCTATTGATGCAACTCAGCGCCGACAAATCCCTGGCTTTAGACTTGCGTATTTTACGGTAGATCGCACTAGTGTGCCTGTTAGTGTTGGCATTGATTGCGTGGAACAGGAAGTGTGACAACTTCATATGTGTAGCTGCATGAGGGATGCAATAGGCTCGACGAGGCTTATAGTAATTCGCCAATGCGATGCTCGTTAACAGGTTATAATTGTGGTTCAAAGTTATATCCGGACTGTGAGATTTGTTTCTCAATTTAAGCCTGTCATCAATGAACATGGTGATGTTTTTCTATTTACTCTGCATGGCGAATTGTTCAAATTTTCAGTATATGCCGTAGTTAAATGTTTATTTGATATTCCTTGAACATGTTACGTACATCAATAAAGTGTGATAGGACCAAAATGAGAAAAGTAGAAGAATGCATACATTTTGTAGTGATAGGCTTTTTCTATTGGAGAATCATGAATAATAATTATATATAACATGACTAATATTATAGAGCGTCCGCATACAGGCTACGAGAAGTTGTATCCGCGATGTGTGAACGTATGAGTAGCGTGGTACGTGACTGAAGTGAATCATAATCTTTCGCATCAAAATTTTCTAATATGAGCTTAAGCCATGGAGAATTCAAACTTTTTTCGGATATTAAAATATTTTTTAATACTCGTTAATACTCGTTTTTTCGGACTCTCGTTTTCTTTCTTGATGCTTGCCTGGACGAAAGTATCTTGATCCTTGTTATATATTAAATCGTTATCTTCATATATAAATTGGTCAAAGCGCACTACATAAGTTATTTTTCAATTGTATAGGACGAGCGGGTGTGGTGTTGAGGAATACAGTGAAGAAGCTAGAGGTTTTATTGTGCGGTCTGTGGTTAGAAATTAGTGACGGCCAACGGTGGTGGCATAGAACGCACGGCCAATATCTTTCTGATGATGTGTATATAACTCAAACCTGAACTACTCACTGATTGCCTCTCTCGCTCTGCCTTCTCATCAGTTGTCATTTGACCTTGGCCACGAGTGAGCGTACGTGTGTGTTATTCGAGACATGACGTGATCATCCTGTGTTACTTGTCAAATGATTGCACTTTTAAACAACCTATTTGGCACTGAAGTTTTGGCTTTTAATGTGTGCATAATTTAAAAGAAAATGATGGAATGATTTGAATGAACGCATCAATTTGATATTATAATATTCTACACATTCTTCAAACCTATGCACATTTTCTGTCTTGTTATTTGTCCATCAATTTTTGACCACAATACTAAAGCAGTTCTGTTAGTTAAGTGGAAATATTTGTCAGCAGCGTCGTTGGTGTGTTCTTATCTTGGATCATGCCAGGACAGTGGTTATAGGTACCCTAACAAGAGACTTGATTTACATTTGACACCGTCAATCAACTTGCATGGCTATAATTTTATCTTGAAATATCTTTTTATTACACCGCTCTGAAACCGTTACCAAACTAGCATGTCTAATTAAATTTGCACCGAGTTTCCAATTTATAGTACATTCCAGGGTACTTTGGAAGTGCTCTCTTTGTTCCCAAGTGTTGTTATTGGAAGTGTTTGTAGATCATGTTTCCCTACCTTTCTACATGCATAACAAAATTTTATTAATTACTTTTATTGCGGCCGTGAGTGCTTTATCTGCTTATGCATGTGCCAGGCTTTTGACTTACCAACGTTCTTATTGTTTCAGAGTATAGTGAATGGAAAATCCGTTGACGTAGCCAATTAGTTCAAGTTTGCCCCCCAAAGGCTCATAGTCATTTGCTCGTAGCTTCGAATGTTTAACAAGGTTTGTAACTCATTGATTAGATGTGATTGGTGTCTACGAGTTCTGTAATTACGCAACATCCGGCAGGTTTGACGGATGTAGTGTAAGATAAAGTAAATGTAAAAGAAGGTCCACCTTTCGACACCAAATAAAAGTAGCAGTTATCTATTGATTTATTTCTAATTGTTTGGTTAATTGAGTTTTTGTGCTATAATGTACACAATTCTCTATTATGTGATTTATTTAATATTGGTAGTTGCCTATTTGCGACTGCGTTATCAAGGCAGTGAGCGTTCACCGGCATCTCTAATCTAAGAGCTGCTTAGATGGGCTATCTCGCGAGGTGATTTTAAGAAGTGTTTCGCCTTTACTATTATAGTTAATTGTAATGTTTGGTCCATTCTAGCTTTCTATTATTAACCCTTGTGAGACTGAGTAGTTCCATACCATACTTAATCCATATTTAAATATCGATAACTTATAACTTCATTTCGAAAAATAGCAGAGACTGAAACTTTGTGACATCTCTGCAGGTTTGGTGCTTAATGTATAGACCAAATTTCAATAAAACTTTTTCACCTCCTTACGAGCTAAAAGTAAAGAAATTTTTGCATCAGTAACAGGCTGAATAGGCACAATTGTACTTTCATATATTTTGACCAAAGATAATCTACGGAAAAATTTATATTTTTTTCTGATCCATTAACAATGGAATGCTCCGTAGTTTTTTCATTTAACGAGGAAGATTTATTGAGGCATTAGACAATAGGTACAGAAATGGGTTTATTATGAAACGTCGAATGTGCTCAGTGACAAACGACACGTTGTGTTCTTTGGTGGTTCTTTGATACTCCGCTCAAGGGGCGATTTTCTGTCAAAGAGAGGGTTTGGTTCTTGCAAACATTCTACTTTAGATTACGCACACAGAGTGAATTTGTCATTGGTCTTTCTGATAAGTAACAGGCTTGATGAATGAAAATGAATTTTATTTTCGAGGGCCCGTTATTTAATTTCCCTAGTTTGCACGCGTATTCCATGAACGAATATGGTATGAAATTAGGTGCTAGTACTACTATGATTAGTTGAGGAAGTCGGAAGGCGTTCGTTATTTGTAACTTATTGAACCAATTAATCGATTTTCATATAATTTGAGCTTGCTTGACTGAAATATCTCCTTTTGCTTGTGCAAACAGTCGTCGAGACGTCGACTTGAATCTATGACTGACATCGTGCAGAGCGCTAAGAACAATTTGCGTATGTGCCATCTTCATCTGAGACCATAAATCCTGCTCTTATAATCGTACTGATAACTGATGTGTCGAGAAGTATATATTATTTGTTAATCGCTCCATCCTTGCGCTCAGTTTGAAATGTATATCAAATTTGAAATAAACGTTTATGCGTTGTCGAGTAGAAACCTTAATAGTTTTCTGATAAATATTAGTATCGTGCTTTGGGGTTTATGGGTGTCCATGTTTCAGGTTGTCGAGTCGAAACGTTACTTGTTTTCTTATGAGTATTTGTATCGTGCTTGGTGGTATATGGGTGTCCATGTTTCGGGTTGAGTTGAAACGTTACTAGTTTTCTGATGAGTATTTGTATCGTGCTTGCATGGTGGTATATGGGTGACCATGTTTCAGGTTGTCGAGTAGAAACCTTACTAGTTTATGATAATTATTAGTATCATGCTTGGTGGTATATGGGTGTCCATGTTTCAGATCAAGCAGCTACGAGACTCTGGGTACTGCTTGGACGGCAGCAGTTCCCCCAGCGCCGCTGTACAGCAGGAAGAAGTCTCCAGCTCAGCGCCTACCAGTCTACTCAACAACACTCTCATCAGTCCTCTAGTGCTAGAGGTAAAACTCCACCTCACTCAACTTAATCATAATTTATCTTTATTTCCGCTTTAATTACTCTCAATTACACGTAACCTTGTAGGTTATTTACTAGTTTCTTTATTTCTACCATCAACATGCATTGCGTATTTACTTCTTGCGTGCGATAAGTGCGGCGATTCAAAATAATATTTTTCTTCAATGCGGTACCCATGGCCCATGAACACGAGGATTCAGCAAGAGTTTCGACCCGAGTAATTTCCATATGATTGGACCGCCAGATTGACCGTAGCGTTTACGAGTATTCATTGGATGGGCGGTGAGAAGAATACCAAGCGTTCTTTTGTGGTATTTATTGCCTTCTTCCTGAGGAAATCGTTTGTACCTCCACTGGGTTCTGGTGAGCCTTAAAACCGAATCCTATTGTGCATGCCGGTCTAGCGGTGCACGGTAATGTCACCTAACCACCGTGACGTCGGCTTGTTGCTGAGATACCCGCGTTTCTCAAGCCTTATTGGTGTGACATTTTTTACATATTATATATAATAAGGCTCAATATGACGTTATATATAATAAGGCTCAAAAATATATATAATATGTCATACAGGCTCAAGCCTTATTGGTGTCGCCTAACCACCGTGACGTCGGCTTGTTGCTGAGATACCCGCTCGCCTTCTCAAGCCTTATTGCTTTCTAGTGTGATTTATCAAGTGTATGCATTATTCCCTATTTATATTGATTGTAAATTGGCGACGAAGTTGGTTGATTTTATATTGATTGTAAGTTGGCGACGAAGTGCTCTTTGAACGTTGATTTTTAACCAAATTTTAGGCGAGAGGAATTTATGACCGGTATAAATTGCTCATATATAGTGGAAGATGTTAAAAGGGAAATAACTTGCTCCTGCTGAGTTATAATTTGCTCTTACTGAGAGATTCATGGTTGATACTGGTAGATAACTTTTTTCCACTGGAGATAACTTGCTACTACTTTAAGACTCCTCAAAATCTACTTGTTGCGAAGGTTTATTGTCCAATTTGGGTGATTTCTTGATCATACTGAGAAAATAACCATCTGCACTGAGGAATTTTCTGCACGTTCTTGGACGGCCGCGATATAATATCCTACATTATTCTAACACCAACAAATCTGATGAAGATCAATAGAATAAGAACATTTACAGAAGCCACGTCACGGCATAACGAGTTGCGTCGGAACGGTAGCAGGGAAGAAGCCCTAGTGTTCCTGTTCTTTCTATGCCTTGGTAGTTTTCGTGAGACTTGTTTCCGCTATTTGCCTTATTTTGAATGTTTCAAAAAGGCTTTATGTATTCTTCAAGACTTTCAAGCCCTCATAAATGCGAACGAGTTGTAGCGAGTGTGGTGCATGTAAGAGTGGTGCGTGCAGCGAGTGTGGTGCGTGTAGCGAGTGGGGTGCATGCAGCGAGTGTGATGCGTGCATTTATTTAATACTCAACACATGAAGATTCACGTAATGCAACGCTTTTTATAAATATCTGCCGTATCGGCGTGAAATGCAATTGTACGGTAAATTGTATTTCACATATGCAGCAAAGTGTACGGTAAATTTGATCTCAATAAAGCTGCATAGAAAGGTCCTCATTACGATAAAATCAGCTACACAGAAGAAATCATGCGCGCTGGCACTGGCGCGAACGTTCATAGTTTTCGTTCCGCAAGTTTCCCCTTCCTGCCGCCGCCGCCGCCGCCGACATTCTTCCGTGACGTACGATAGCTTCACACGCTGCGAAATTTCCATTTGAAGTGCAGCTTTTGTTAGGTAGGATTAGCAGATCGTCGTTATGATTGGCATTGGTCGCAGAATTGTTACGAGGAACTAGTGCGCTGTGTGGTTCTTAGGAGGTTGACGGTGATAGCGTTCGTTTGTACGTTTGGCTGACGAGTGAGTGTCTTACGTGCGTACGTACGTGAGCTGCTGCATCGCAGGCTCCGTGGCCGGCAGCGTAAGTCCTGAGCGCCGCTCACGAGCCTCCGAGCTACTACACCTGTGCACCACTGCTGCTGTTGCTGCTCCACCTCCACTGCTGCTGTTGCTGCTACACCTCCACTGCTTGCTGTTGCTGCTCCACCTCCACTGCTGCTGTTGCTGCTACACCTCCACTGCTGCTGTTGCTGCTACACCTCCACTGCTGTTACTGTTCCCTCCATCTCTTGGGACTCTGTTGGCTCTGCAGTGCGACATTTACCCCAACATCTTTTCAAGTGCTGTTTTCGAGACAGTTGCTGCTATTATTCGTTATTCCTGCTGCTGTTGATTTATCAAGCCGCCTTACAGCGACCGTGGCTGTTCGATGGAACATCCAACATTCGAATATGTGTGATAACCACCAACGTATCAATATTTTATAACGTATTATATTATTTATTGTGACACGTAGTCGTTCCCAGCTGGCTGTTTTGATAGTAAGATGCATGTGAACGAGAATATCCTTATATCTATTGGCCATTTATATATTTCAGATTTTGATAGCATGTAATTACAATTAGCTTTGAATCCACTGTTTTTCATGTAACAACTGACATAACGCTTAGTGTATGATTTTTGTGATAGTATTTAATTACATTTAGCGTCCAACCCACTATTTTTCTCAGAGATGTAACTACTGACATGACGCTGAGTGTATGAATTTTGTGATAGCATGTAATTACATTTAGCTTCCAATCCACTATTTTCTCAGAGATGTAACTACTGACATGACGCTGAGTGTACCCTAACAAAATTTAGAGTCGCCCCAGCTTCTGGTACCGTAATCAAAATCAGAAGCTGCCGCGTCTGTAAATTTTCACTGAGTATGAATTTTGTTGCAGGCGCTGGACGGCTTCTTGTTCCTGGTGAACAGAGACGGCAAGGTTGAGTATTGCTCCGAGAACGTGAAGCAGTTCATTAAGTTCACTGCTGAGGAACTCACCGCTCAGAGCATCTACAACATCCTTCACCTCGGCGACCATAACAAGTTCTCCAACACCTACGTCAGCTTCGGTCAGTACAGTGTACATACATTACAATGAAGAGAGTTCATTACAGTGTACTGTACTCTCTCTCCTTCAATTGTACGACTGGCTGCGTGCGTTAGATTCGGTCATTACATTGTACATACATTACAGTGAAGGAGAGTACATTACAGTGTACTGTACTCTCCTTCAATTGTACGACTGACTACGTGCGTTAGCTTCGGTCAGTACAGTGTACAGACATTACAATGAAGAGAGTACATTACAGTGTACTGTACTCTCTCTCCTTCAATTGTACGACTGGCTGCGTGCGTTAGCTTTGGTCAGTACAGTGTACATACATTACAATGAAGGAGAGTACATTACATTGCACTGTACTCTCCTTTAATTGTACGACTGACTGCGAGCGGCAGCATCGGTCACGCCCTTCCAGTTGTATAATTTTAATTCAATCGCACTGATCGTTTACTGAAAAATATATTTTTAAAATAATGTCAGTTGTTCGATAAATTTACCATTTATTTAATTAATACGTCATTTCTAACTTCCAAACTACATGCGAGTCTCTTAATATTGTAATTGTATGTGTAAAAAGTTAATGATATTGTACGATGCTTTAATACTAGAGCTATAAAACGAAAAAATAAAAACGGCAGATAAAAAAAAAAATAAAAAATAAAAACGACAGATAAAAATCTATGTACCCTTATTTTGTCAGAAAAGAGTTTTGGCAAATCCTTTGATTTTTCATGACAATAATCCTAGTTTGTATGTATATTGATTGTATGCATGTATATTTATTGTATGTATGTATATTCATTGTATGCACGTACCGGTATACTTATTGTAGCTATGTATATTTATCATAAGTATGTATATCTATTATATGTTTACGTCGCAGCGTTTCTTTGTATGTATGAATATATATTGTATGTATGTATACTCTACAGCGTGGCCAGACGAGGAGAGCGGGGGCGGGGGTCGGCGCAGCTTCAACTGCAGGTTCCTCATCAAGCCTCCCGACCGCGCCGACCAGACCGTGCAGCACGTGCAGCAGTATGAGCACATGCAGGTGCGTGCAGCAGTAACATGCAGGTGCGTGCAGCACGTGCAGCAGTATGAGCACATGCAGGTGCGTGCAGCAGTATGAGCATGGCCCAGTGGTTACAGTTCAGAGTACCAAGATTGGCGCAGAGAGGCGCGGGTTCGATCCCAGCTCTGTGCGCCAGTTTCTGGTCAGAATCGGCAAGGAGGCCGGGCGGTTAAGCACAGCAGAATTGTAGCAGTGAGTTGCGAGTTCGAGACCGCAACAAGCTGTGAATGTTCTGCGATTATGAATCGGCGACAGGCCTACAGACTAATAAATGCTGAAACCGCTATATTATATTAATATAAATGCTCTCTTGCAAGGCAAATGTTCTTGCTTCGCCCCTTAGGCCTAAGTGCCACTGACTCCTTATCTCTATATACTATATACTATACACTATATATACTACATACTATATATACTATATACTATACTGACTGCCACTGACTCATTATCTGCTACGACGTCTGTGCTGGGACTTGCCATTGACACTTGGCGACGACTAAGCATATATCAATTCAAGTCATTCCTTATAATCGACTAGCGTATTTCACTTAGTCATATGACTGGAGTAATAAATAGGCTATACGCATACTTGCGCATACGCCTTGCACTTGAATAAAAATTTGGCATATTGTTCACGGTTTTCGCGTACAAGATGAACGATTTTTCTCTGATATTGGTTTAAATAATAAGTGACGGTATATGTGCTTGAAATTTCAATCATTGCTGGTCATTTACGTGTTGTATTCGTTTTATAATTATTGTTACCGTTTTGTAAATATCTTCCTGATTAATTATGAGGGACGAAGAATTGTAATGCTTGATGTAAAAACTTTCTAAGTATGAATATCTGCCACTATAAACTAGGCAACTTATCTACGCTGAAATTACATCAATTGGTAACAATTATGGTTCTAGTGACATTTTTCAGATCTCAATTATGATATAAGTGAGGACTGAAAATATTAGTGAATCGCGAAAAGCCATCATTAGCTCTCAACAATATAATTTGGTAAGATTCTTGACGTATCTGTCCACGGCCACGCTAGGGTATCGTCTTCATTCACCACAATGAATAATTTCTACATTTAGACTCGGTAACTTAGGCTCATCAACTTAGCAGTAAATTAGACTCAGTAACTTATAGCAGTAACTTAGACTCAGTAACTTAGCAGTAACTTTAGACGCAGTAACTTAGCAGTAAATTAGACTCAGTAACTTGGGATAACGGATGTTACCCCTCCCTCAATCATCATATGAACAACATAATACCATTGCAAACTTCGTCTTTTATCGCAACAAATCCTGACCCAATCCTACTACGCAGGTGTCGCCTGTGCTGCTGAAGGACTACCCAGGATCCGAAGACTCGCACGGTCTCGACAAGGACGGTCAACCATACATCTTCTGTGTCGCTCGACGAGTTAACTCGACAACAGACTGTCAGGGCGCCCCCGTCGAGCAGTTCAGCACCAAACTCGACACTCAGTACCGTATTATTTCAATTGATAGTTCGGGACTGTCACCGCGATACTCTAGTTTCCTCGACAAGGAGCTTGTGTCCAAGACCTTCACGGAGCTCGTACACGAGGCGGACATCGAGCGAGTTAAGGCTCACTTCAAGGAGGTGCTTGCCGGCACTCCTGCCGTGTCGCCCGTATACCAGCTCAAGGTGATTATTGTTGATTAGGTGTATAATATTGATTAGGTGGATAATATTGATTAGATGGATAATATTGATTAGGCGAATAATATTGATTAGTTTATGGGTAATACGTTGCTAAACTAGATTTACTGGCTTGTCTTTAATGTTTTCTTACGCCACTATGGCGTGTTCTCAATTATATTATCGTGTTTACATAGCCTTCACTGAAGTGTAGGCGTGTTGCCTACACCCATTATATTGCCTTCCCATCCCATTTATATTGCCTTCACGCAAGTGTAGGCATGTGCTCAACTTTATTATGATTTTTACTCAACCTTCACTGTTGTGTAGATTTGTTCTCAGTTATATTATCGTGTTTAAATAGCCTTCACTGAAGTGTAGGTTTGTTCTCAGTTATATTATCGTGTTTACATATCCTTCACTGAAGTGTAGGCGTGTTCTCAACTATATTATAATTTTTACATATCCTTCACTGAAGTGTAGGCGTGTTCTCAACTATATTATAATTTTTACATAGCCTTCACTGAAGTGTAGGCGTGTTCTCAACTATATTATAATTTTTACGCAGCCTTCACTGTAGTGTAGATTTGTTCTCAGTTATATTATCGTGTTTTAATAACGCCTAAAGCTGTTCTGTGTTCAGGTGAACGCCAGAACGGACTCGTACGTTCAGGTACAGTCACGCAGCAAGTTCTTCAGACTACCGCGCTCTGAAGACGACTTCATCATGGCCACACACTCCATCTCGGGGTGCGTTGCTTATCTTACTATATACTCTTATTATTGTATAATCTTTTATAAAGAACGCATATAATGGTGATGTGTATAGTGATAGATTGAAGCCGGTTTCTTATGAAGTAAATGAGTTGGCGGTCTCTAATGATGTGAATGAGAAGGTGCACTCTAATGAGGTGAAAGAGGTGGTGCTCCCGAATGAGGTTAATGAGGCAGGTTTCTAATGAGGTTGGTGAGTTGGCTTTCTTTAATGAGTTAAATGAGTTGGCATTCTCTAATGAGTTGAACAAGTTGGCGCTTCCTTTAATGAGTTGAATGAGTTATCTTTCCTGTAATGAGTTGAATAAGTTGGCTTTCTCTAATGAGTTGACTGAGTTGGCTTTCTTTAATGAGTTGACTGAGTTATCTTTCTGTAATGAGTTGAATTAGTTATCTTTCTCTACTGAGTTGACAAGTTGGAATTCTCTAATAATTTAAATTAGATATCTTTCTCTAATGAGTTGAATGAGTTGGTAAATTAATGCGGTGTTGGCAGAGCGTTCCAAGAGACAGGCTCTGACCTGAGCTCGTCGCTACTGACGCCGTCTAGCAACAGCAGCTCTTCCTCCGAGTCCCTCTTCGAGAGAACGCTTCTCTCTTCCACCTCTTCCACAACTTCCTCCTCCACCACACGTCCCAATAACAACAACAATAATAACAATAATAACAACACCAAGAACTCCATGAGTAACATCAGCAGCAACGCTTTACTGGACTCGCAGCTATCGCCTGCTGCTGATAAGTTCAGCGGCGGTTCATCAGCGGGCAACCAGCAACTGCGCACGCTGCTTGAGCCCGTGAGTTGCGGGGATTATTGTTGATTTGTTCAACATGGCTCGTATTTCTGGTATACGTCGTTTTTATATGCGTTCATCGATTTCTATATATAGTATTCATCGTTTTTATATGAGTATAAGTATATTATGAGTCCATGTAGGGGAATAGGTATTTATTACACGTATATTATTAAAAGATTCTTGTTATTGTTAGCGCATTTTCTCATTTATGGAAAAAATGCACTATTGTGCTCGCCATGTCCGTCTGTCTGTCTGTCCGTACGTCTGTTCGTCCGTCCGTGACTTCAAGTTTTCGTCGACGAGAAAATGTGCTCTCTGTCACTCACTGCTGTGAGTACTGAGTTATATTGTTCTTATTATTCTTCAACATGGCTTGCATTTCTTGTATACATTTTTTTTATATGCGTTCAGTTACTCAGTGGGACTTCAACTCTATTGTGTAATACTGTTCGAATTGAATTTTGTGTTATATTCTGTTGAATTCTATCCTGTTATAGTGTTCTATTAATGATGATAAATGATTATACTGTTGTTGACTTAACAGCCACTGGACGACTTCAAGGACGAACTGCTGCTCAGCAACGCGGCGCTCAACGTCAAGAAGGAATCGCCCACGTCTTTCTTAGACCAAATGTCTGATGACTTGGCCCTTGACATCAAACCTGACATCAAAAGCGAACCCATCAAAGATTACATCAAGAGCGAGTTCAGGTCTCCACACGGAATGTATTCCTCTGGCGGTAATGGCAATTCCTCGTCTTCGTTTCCTAATTCCTCAAGCAGCAGCAACACTGCCAGTAATTCCTGTCCGTTCAGTAATCCCTTGAGTAGCCCCAACCCTATGACCCCCACCCACAGCTCTTCCCCTTCCCACATCCCCGGTATGTTGGCTTCTGGGAATTCCTCAACAGGAGGGATGGGTAACTCGTCGGGGAATGGCCGCAGCAGCGCCAATAACATCCGTTCCCCAAGCCATGATCCCCAACGGGGAGTCAAGAGGCCAAACGAGGAAGGACATGACGGTAACCCAAGCAAGCAGAGCGCTGGTAAATTTGAATCCCTCGTCAACACTTCCCCTCAGTCTGCCTCATCACCTTCCCCTCTGTCTCATCCCCATACACCGCATGCGGGGACACATCCTCCCCACGGCAGGCCACATACCCCACTGGGACGACCTCATACTCCCCTTGGGGGACCTACCACTCCCTGTGGGGGACCGACTACTCCTCTTGGTCCCGGTACACCTCACCCACCTGGAGCCTCGCATGGCAGACCTCTCACTCCCCAACACCCAGGGTCTGGGGGTGTCCCTAACATGGCTGTACAACAACAGCAACAACAACAGCAACAACAACAACAGCAACAACAAAGGCAACAAATGCAAGGCGGAGCGCACTACAGCGATAACAAAATGCTGCGTACGCTGCTTTCTACTGAAGGAGTTTCCGTGAGTTGTCCAGCTATGAGTTAGGCAATATTGTTGTAGGGTACGTCAATTGATATGTATTTATATTATTCAGTTTGTAGTGTTTCTGCTTCCAAATTGCTGTGTCATCGCATGAAACAACATCACATTGAGGAATATAATTTTAAAAATATTGCATAAACAACCATTTCGTCCAAAACCACCACGCTAATGACTCGCTTTAAATGCCATTATAACAATATTCAACTAGAGCATCGTATCAGAAACTATCATATCATCATGCATCAAATAAATTCCTTGCTACTGAGACCCGCCGCGCGAGACTCAGTGCCCACTGCGCGAGACTCAGTGGCGAGACTCAGTGCCCACTGCGCGAGACTCAGTGCCCACTGCGCGAGACTCCGTGCCCACTGCACGAGACTCAGTGCCCACTGCACGAGACTCAGTGCCCACTGCACGAGACTCAGTGCCCACTGCGCGAGACTCAGTGCCCACTGCACGAGACTCAGTGCCCACTGCACGAGACTCAGTGCCCACTGCACGAGACTCAGTGCCCACTGC